>NC_091133.1:104078205-104215705 GCF_040183065.1 Periplaneta americana | reverse complement strand
TGCATCCTACTGCCCAGCAGCGGATCTTAACGAATGGCTGTGCACGCACGCCACTGGGCACTGCGTCGTGGGACGTCGAGGCAGCGTCCACTCAGCTCAGCGCGAGTCTGCTCGGGGATTTACTTCGTCCTGATCCAATTCCCCCGGCGTTTCATCTCTGCTGTCCGTCCGTCACGCCAAAACTGTGCCCGGCTCAATGGAGTACCGTCGTGGCTCTTAACAACACTTTGGACTGCGCTTGTTGGCAGTTCTTTATTCAGCGACATTTTAAACTATTCTGAGGTATTGCGGCGACTGTTTGACAATAGGGAACAACGTGAAATGGGGATAAGCTATCCCACTGTCACCTACCCTACCATAAGTCGAAGAGTTATGTAAAAAATTAACGTTATTTTTCTCTCCTGTTCCTTCTCCATGCAAAGCTTAACTAAGGAGGAGCGTTTTGAGAAAGCTATTGATTTAATTTCAATATGCTGAGTCAATTTAAGAGAGCAATGTATTATGATAATATATTGAAAGAATTTTAGTTTCGTCCTTTAAATGTGCAGAAATTTGATCCGAAAAAAAAACGTAGCATTGTAAAATTCCTTTGTGCGAGATCGTGCGTATTTGCTTAGTTTCCGCACAAAATCAATCCGCGGAAAGTCTAAAATTCCACATTCAGTATTCCCAACCTAACACACATAACAATTTCCCTCTTCTTACAGCTTGAGTGACATATTGATTTTACTGCTTTAGACTTTTAACATATTATTTTTAGAGACGTTCAATATGGTAATAATTATAAATTGGAAACTTACCACTGCAATTTCACCTAAATTGCACTGTTAATTATTGTTTTTAAATATTTGCAAAAATTAAGTAAACTCTACAACTCCACTAAAGTTATTGCATTCGTGATGCAAGTAACATTAAGGAAGCCGTGAAAAAATCAATAAGATTCCAGACTCATCATAGACCTGGGGGAGGGGGGGAAAGACAGACGTATATCACGGCCTGCTGGAATATAGTAAACACAGAAAACATTTTAAAGCAACAATGTTGAAGATAGGTATTTTTGTTTTGCAAATTTGCCGTCATTGAACAGAAACCAAGATGTAGATTTCATTGCAACTAATTAGAAATTCCTCTTTCAGGTATGTAATAAACGATCTTCGCACAAAATAATGTACGATACACGAGCGGTGTGTTTTCTTTCAATTCTCGGAAATTAAAAAAGCTCAACTACGTTTCGCTTTTTCAAACTTTTCCTCGAACATGAAAGCTTCAACATACCGCTCTTGTAACGCATATTACTATTTCAGAACGAAAAGTTCAGTTTGTCCATAACAAATTTCTGCGTATTTAAAGGAAAAAGAAATTCTTTCAGTCACTTGCCATCATAGTACACTGTTCTCTTAAATTGACTGAGCATATTGGGAATTAAATGGCTTTCCCAAAACATGCTATGAAATGTTTCACATGAAAAATGTTTATTTCGGAAAGCAACAAAAAAATCTATTAAACTTTTTTGTTTGAAATATTTCAAAGAATAACCCCCTCAAATTAATGACATTATTTACGATTCAGCCTGTATATTCATAATCTCATCTCATCTCATCTCATCTCATCTCATCTCATCTCATCTCATCTCATCTCATCTCATCTCATCTCATCTCATCTCATCTCATCTCATCTCATCTCAGCTTTATATAGGATCTAGGATCTCATATCAAATCTATCATATAATCTAAATTCTGAAACCTCGTAAGTGCAATGTTTCCTAAATGTTGAAATCTGTATATAATTTCAAAATTTATCTTCTCATAACACTTCGTAAGTGTACAAATGTTTTTATGCTCGACCATGCCGAACTGTACTAATTATACACCTGGTAGCAGTCCTTTAATGCATGTCATTAAAGTACACCTACTCATTAAAGTACAGGTGTTCAGTCAATGCCAACTCAGCTTACAGGTGTTCAGCCAATGACAAGTCAGCTTTGTAGCGTTATAAAACCGCAAGTATCGATTATTCTCGGATATGCAATCGAAAGAGAATTAGCGAAAAGTCACGGAGGCTGGAAATCCAATACTGTCGCAGAAGGTTATGTTCTGTTACTATAATAATTAGCGTTAATTGTAAATAATATTCAAATAAATTCAATTTGTCATCTCGTTTTTCAATGTCGAATTCAATAATCAAGTTTATACCAAGTTTAACGGAATTACACCAAGGTCAATGACATTATTGTTCCTCGTAAAAAATCAATACTTTCGCGTCTGCGCACATCTCACAATTCACGACCTAGAACAAGGTCACTTCCGATCATGTCAGATACAAATAAAATGTATACATCTGAAGAATTTCAAGTTAGAAATATGGTCGAGCATAAAAAGTCGTATGAAACTCGCCTATAATGGTAATTAAGAAGCTCGTATGAAAATTATGAAACTCGCTTGCGCTCGTTTCATAAACATCCATACTCGCTTCTTAATTACTATCATTATAGGCTCGTTGCATAATGTACTATTATATTTTAAGAATAACAAATACATAACAGTTGTAATTGAGGTACAAAAGAAGAAGAAATTATTTACTCTCCTATATAATTTCCTGAAACGGAGGTATGAGGTTTTGCAAGTAAGCCAATGATACCTACGTATGTCGTGTCATATTATAAGTATCACAAAAATCTGTTGCACAATAGACAATGGGGTTAAGACTACAACTTAACGTCCGTATGCCTCAGCAAAGGTGAACTATCATTCAACAGGGGTTATAATGTGGTCTCAGCACCATCCATCCATCCATCCATCCATCCATCCATCCATCCATCCATCCAGTCACCCATTCATCCTATTATACATTCATTCATCATCCATCCAGTCATCCATCCATCCATCCATCCATTCATCCTATCATACATTCATCCATCCATCCAGTCATCCATCCATCCATCCATCCATCCATCATCTATCCATCCAGCCATTCATCTTATCATTAATTAATTCATTCATTCATTCTTCCTTTCATCCATTTATCCATCCTATATTAATTAATTACTCAATGTGAAACACACGTTTTTCAATTTTATATTTCTTTGTTTCCAACCATGAAAAAAACATGAATTTAAAATTCTGCAGTGCTCGGCAAAAGTGACACAAGTCAGTTTCCACAAACATTTTTTGATAATTTATTGACAACGTACGGAACATCAGCTCGCTTGAAAAAAAATACATAAGTATTCCTCCCACTACAATAATTCATACAGAAAAAAATCAAATCGACATAAACCAGTGTGAGTTGTCAATAAATTATCAAAAAAGGGTTGTGGAAACTGACTTACGTCACTTTGCCTTAGCACTGCAGAATTCTTTTAAGGAGTTAAAGGACTCGATTGGAATTTATAACTTTTATTAAAGTTTTCATTATTGATTAATTAATTAATTACTTTTTTGATTAATTTTCTGTATATGAAGAGCAGCTTTTCGTAAATTTGCATGTGTATTATACGTGCGTTCAGATGTGTGTGCGTTATGCGAGGCAACAGAGACCGAGTGGGCCTATAAGGTGTAACGAAATAATGTGATTATGTAACATGAAGTTAAATTGTTTCAGAATACACTAAATATATGATATGGCTGCTTATGTTTCTCATTGCGAAAGACGACATCTTAAGTTACGTCGTTAGTATCTTGAGAATGAAGGCAATCGTAACTTGAAGTGACTGTACAAGGGTGTGTTCAGGTAATCAATGCACTTTGCTCGGGAAGTAACTCTTCTTTCAAGTGCTTCTCCCTTCATTCATAATTTATTTCCAAAAGGACGATACCATCTATTCACATTAATTGGCATATTGAAGGAATATTGGACGGCCATGCAATTTCCAATAACACTCGACTGCAGAACCATCTTTAACGACATTCACGTGTCAAGGGTAAGAACAATCGGCCTAAAGTATATTCCAGGAGGAGCGCCATCTCCATAGCGATCCAATCGATTCGCACATATTTCCCGGTCTACACTTTACCCCAAACACATCCATGTCTACAGCAACGCAGGCCTTGTATATCAGAACCTGTCCAGTTTATTTTAATGTAGCTGCCCGCCCGACTTATTTCTGAAACAATTTTATTGCACTTCATACGGAACAGAATTTGAAGAGTGTAAAAGAAAGTGTAAGTGCGCAGAAGAAAATATTTAAGGAGAGACAAAAAACATTTTTTATGCTCGACCATGCCGAAATGTAGTAATTATACACCTGGTAGTAGACCTTTAATGCATGTCATTAAAGTACACCTACTCATTAAAGGTCAGGTCTTTCAGCCAATGACAGGTCAGCTTTCTACCGTTATAAAACCGCAAGTATCGATTATTCTCGGATATGCAATCGAAAGAGAATTAGCGAAAAGTCACGGAGGCTGGAAATCCAATACTGTCGCAGAAGATTATGTTCTGTTACTATAATAATTAGCGTTAATTGTAAATAATATTCAAATAAATTCAATTTGTCATCTCGTTTTTCAATGTCTAATTTAATTTCAATATTATCTCTGTAGGTTCTTATGGCCTAGCAAGGTCAATGTGAACATCTGTTCCTCGGAAAAAATCAATACTTCCGCGTCTGCGAACATCTCACAACATACGGAACATTGCTCCAGGTCAGATACAATAAAATTAATAATATCAAGTTAGAAATATGGTCGAGCATAAAAAGTCGTATGAAACCCGCCTATAATGGTAATTAAGAAGCTCATGTGAAAATTATGAAACTCGCTTGCGCTCGTTTCATAAATATCCATACTCGCTTCTTAATTACCTTCATTATAGGCTCGTTGCATTACTATCTCCATTCAAATCAAGTACTTATGGTGACATTTGTGATTGCATACATTAACAAGAACTTATTTCCACTTTTAATTTCAACATGTTATGACATTTTTAGATTTATGGGCTTCGTACATACAACCTGTTTTAACAGCTACTTTTGTTTACATTGTACAATTGATGACTGGACACGAAGTGCCAATATGTTTGACAATTAGTTTTAGAAAATAGAGTTTATGTTCCTGGCTCAGTCCATTAAGAAAAAGTCGACCTGGTTGGCGAGTTGGTATAGCGCTGGCCTTCTATGCCCAAGGTTACGGGTTCGATGCCGGGCCAGGTCGATGGCATTTAAGTGTGCTTACATGCGACAGGCTCATGTCAGTAGATTTACTGGCATGTAAAAGAACTCCTGCGGGACAAAATTCCGGCACATCCGGCGACGCTGATATAACCTCTGCAGTTGCGAGCGTCGTTAAATAAAACATAACATTAAGAAAAAATTAAGTCCCATTGTAATTTTAATTAGAACCTAATTTCTCTCATACATGTGCAAAATATTTAAGAACTGAGCTTTTACACGTGAATGGGTTATTTACGAAAGGGCCTAAGTCTTGAATACTAAATTGCTAAATTGTTAGCAATTTAAGAAAAACTGCTTATAGTTCGAAATTTTGAAATTAAGGCTGAAATAAAAATTGTATCATAAATTCTACTAAGCATTAGAGTGTTAAACTTAGTCCTCTTCATATCTAAATCGATGTATCTACACCCAAAGAGCAGAATTACATTATAAACTCGTTTTTTTTAAATTAGCGACTTAGGCCCTTTCATAAATAACCCATTCACGTGTTATTGTGCAAAAATATCAAGGAACCAATTGCGATTTTCCTGGAATCTCTCCATATACTCCTTACTGCTAGTCTTGTTCTCTACCTTTCAAGATGTGCGTTTAGTATAGATTCCAGGCGTTTCCCTGGTTCTAGATAACTTCTCCATTTTCTATATCCTGTGTGTTGCCTACAATCAGGAGAGTCCGGAAACTTATTGATTGCCCCTTGTATGTATCCTTTGTTTTTGTTATTGTGTCAGAGTCCCTTATTATTATTATTATTATTATTATTATTATTGTTATTATTATTATTAAAGATCTCTAGGCCGTCCAAAGAAGAGATGGACTGAAAATTCTAGTTTGAGACCGTAACAGTCCACTTGGCCTAATACTTGTTAGGAAGATGATTATTATTATTATTATTATTATTATTATTATTATTATTATTATTAGTAGTAGTAGTAGTAGTAGTAGTAGTATTTCAAGTTATAAAAGCTCTTCGCTACTAAATTGACAATAAAAACTATTGTACTCTATCTGTAGTATAGATCTTCTTCCAATCACAAATTTTTAACGCCTTCATGTCATTTTCCATGTTATATTTAGAAGTCTTTGTGTTCAAAGTGTCCTACGTTCGTGAGGTAGTTCTTTTTCCTAAACTCTCTTAATTTTATTTCCTTCTAGGGCTCTTACTACATATCCTATCAACTTTCATTTGTTTCTATTATTGTAGGTCGAATACAGACGTTATATGTTAATAGTACATTATGCAACGAGCCTATAATGAAGGTAATTAAGAATCGAGTATGGATATTTATGAAACGAGCGCAAGCGACCATATTTCTAACTTGATATTATTAATTTTCTTTGTATCTGACCTTGACCAATGTCCCGTATGTTGTGAGATGTTGGCAGACGCGAAAGTATTGCTTTTTTCCGAGGAACAGATGTTCACATTGACCTAGCTAGGCCATAAGAACCTACAGAGATAACATTGAAATTAAATTAGACATTGAAAAACGAGATGACAAATTGAATTTATTTGAATATTATTTACAATTAACGCTAATTATTATAGTAACAGAACATAACCTTCTGCGACAGTATTGGATTTCCAGCCTCCGTGACTTTTCGCTAATTCTCTTTCGATTGCATATCCGAGAATAATCGATACTTGCGGTTTTATAACGGTAGAAAGCTGACCTGTCATTGGCTGAAAAGTTGTAACCTGAGTCGTCATTGGCTGAAAGACCTGACCTTTAATGAGTAGGTGTACTTTAATGACATGCATTAAAGGTGTGCTACCAGGTGTATAATTACTACATTTCGGCATGGTCGAGCATAAAAGTATTTTATATATTTTGGAGAACTTCAAAAAGCCTTCTTTAAGAAACAAGTGAAGATAAGATAGCAGTTTATCCCGTATTTGCTAGGTGTCTTCTAGGGAGGAACTCGTTTTCTGGCCAATGCTAAACTACAAAATGACTCCTCTGTTTTTCAGCGTATGTATATAGATACTACTACTGCAAATTACATATGCTTATACCCTAATTACAGTACGCATAACAAAACAAGACACGCACCTCTGGGGAAGGGGCAGTGGCTCTTAGATAAAATGTATCTTTATCATAAAACACCGAAATTTCAGCTCTGAAATACCCCGTGTTTTTCTCTCTCGCAGGGATATTTTTCGTTGCCTCGTATCAGCATTGCGTCAAGCCCTAGCGGCACACACGCCCCCGCCCTCTCCCTCCCCCTCCCGTGATAACGTGGCCGGTGGAAGCAATGATTTATCCCAGTCGGTGCGGTTTTAAACATTGCATGCATAACATTACGCCGACCACTGAACAAGAACTGAGACACGGAACAACTTATCCGGTTAATTGAAGTCATTCCAGAAAAAAGCCTCCATATTTCGACAATGATTAATGTTTCTTTTAAAAGCTGTGAAACCGGAAATTCTGCGATGTTCAACACCACATGCATCATCATTCTTACGTCACAATTATCCCGTTGTATTCATTGTCGTTAAAATTCCCCTACACTTCTTTCAAAATTTGTCAATGACAAATAGCTTTCGCTCGTGGTGGTTTTCAAAACTCTTTTAACGTGTTTTACGGACATAAATGAAATGTCATTCATGACTGTCGGATTGCGTTAGCCTTCATGATGAAGAAAATCAGGGACGGAGAATCGTTTTTCTTTGTTGACATATAAAACGTACATTAGATGAGTCGCGGTCGTGTAGAAAAACCAGCTAAACTCTACAGGGTGATTCACGGGAACTTACCGTCACCTGCGGAACTTATTTTCGAAAACATTCTGAGCAAAAATGTCATTATAAGCATTGTCCTAATCTCAATATTTTCAGAGTTACACTAATTTGAAATTGTTTGCAAAATGCCATTATTCTTGAGTTTTAACCCTTACAAGCCGGAAGACTTACGCCACTATTGCACGCAAATGCCTAACTCTTAACCAGGGGTTCGTATACCTGCATAATCGGGTAAATTCGTGTTGGATTCGTTAGCCGAGCGGTTTAAAACTCACAAGAAATGTCTAGCCAGCATATCGTGCCTAAGATTGCAGGTTCGCGTCCGGTCACTGCGAACAATTGAGCCTGTGGTAAAGGATGGGGAGGGCCCATGTAAAGCAATCGGTGTAATGGTACACATGGAAGCTGAAGGGGTTTCAGTTGACTGCAGTTGAAATGATTTTGCTCCATTAAAAGAAAAAAAATTATTGTTTTAATCAAGTGCAATATCCTTAATGTTATATGAAATTAAAGAATATCAATGTATTTTATGTATAACGTACAATTTATAACATATTATATCATGTCGTGACCATAATACTAGCTGGCCACTATAATGGATGCACGGCTCTTAAAGGTTAAGGGTAAAATAATATTACAGATAAAGAATGAACTATTCAGGAGTATTATTTCTTTAATTAGCTAAAATTCTAGAACAATACGAAATATACAGACACACAAGAGCACATCCAAATGAAATTCTCAACACACAACTCAATTTCAGAACACACACACTCTTTGACTTCACATTACACTACACAAACACACCCCCACAGGAAACAAAATAAAAGGCGCCAAGCCCAGCAACAGCCAGTTCTGAAGAAGGCCAATAGCAGGCCGAAACATGTTAACCAGGTACGGTAAAATTTAACACAGAAAGACATATAATACAGATTCCGAAATTAATCTTACGTGAACCTCACTATAAGTGTGCGAAACCTTCGAAAGACAACTGAAAGTTTCAATCCAAAATTTGAAGGGAAATCAATAATTCGGCGTCATTAAAGCTCCTACATTTCTCTGTATCACCTTTATCGTGATATGAATAAATATGAAGTTGAGAAGAAATTTAGAATTTTAGGAAAAATCTTCGTTTTCCGATATACTGTACTTTATCGCAAGTATTTCTGCAGTCAAAACAGAGAATCGACCGCGAGTCCACGGAATGATAAACCGACGCTCTGGCATGGAAGGAAATGCCAGTTAATCTCTCTACGTATCACCCACACGACAAATCGAGGAACATCTGACGACAGAAGCTAACGTTTTACCTGATGTCAGTTAAAGCAATGAAGCTACTCGGATCCATTAATCAAGCACACTGGGGACTTGCAATGCCCTTCCTGCAGCTATTGGCTGTATTGCGGGTTGTCGTCCGTCAATAGGGAGGAGGCAATTCTTTATTCTACGTCCATTTGCGAAACATAAACTATTCAGAGCCGATGAGATAGAGTAGCGGAGCAATGGAGGAGTGATAATGACAAGAAAACAGAGTTGTTTGGCGGAAACCTGTTCTACAGCCACTTGTATACATAAAAGTTTACAGAATATGCAGAGTATATTTGCATTCACCACGGAGTTGAATATTTCTTGAGGTGATTGGTTAGTGTATTATCATCATGAGATTAGAACGATGCTATAGAGTAGACATACACACAGTATACATGTATATCTACATAAACAGGGTGGTCCACTTAACTCTTTCACCTCCGATAGCGTGCGAAGTACTTCAGATATAGGCCTACACAAACCGACAGTTTTATTACAAGTTAAATTATATCGAAGACGACGCTCTTGAAGAGAAAAGAAGTGTCCTATTTTGTTTAAAGAAATACGCGAGGAAAATAAAATTCTGAAAAACATGTCCTAAAAATGCTGGATGTAAAGTACTCGAGAGAGAAAATTACGCCAATAACTAAGGTTTATTATTATTTTTATTTTTTAATAGGTTATTTTACGACGCTTTATCAACATCTACGTTATTTAGCGTCTGAATGAGATGAAAGTGATAATGTCGGTGAAATGAGTCAGGGGTCCAACACCAAAAATTTATTTTTATTATTATTATTATTATTATTATTATTATTATTATTATTATTATTATTAAGCCAAACTTAATTACTTAGGCCTACTTACTTACTTACTTACTTACTGGCTTTTAAGGAACCCGGAGGTTCATTGCCGCCCTCACATAAGCCCGCCATTGGTCCCTATCCTGAGCAACATTAATCCAGTCTCTATCATCATATCCCACCTCCCTCAAATCCATTTTAATATTATCTTCCCATCTACGTCTCGGCCTCCCCAAAGGTCTTTTTTCCTCCGGCCTCCCAACTAACACTCTATATGCATTTCAGGATTCGCCCATACGTGCTACATGCCCTGCCCATCTCAAACGTCTGGATTTAATCACGGTCTACTATATACAGTCACGAAACTTGAGTTTTGAGGGTGCTTGAAACAATATACTGTGACGGTATTATTTTGCATTGCCTGTAATGAGGCGATATTAGCGATCCTAGTGATGAGCAACTACCTAATGTTTGCATATTTACTACGTATTGAGCTTCGCGACTGTATACTAGAATGTGATTTAATGTTCCTAATTATGTCAGTTGAAGAATATAATGCGCGCAGCTCTGCGTTGTGTAACTTTCTTCATTCTCCTGTAACCTCATCCCTCTTAGCCCCAAACAGAAAAAAGTATTTTACTTATTATATTAGTGTTTCATATACACATTACATAGGCTATATAGTGGAAGCTCTTAAGTTCGACAGGAAACAAGTTAGACATCCCATAGTTCGACTGCTTACGTAGGAGAATTAGACACGCCCCTATACGGTCACTAAGAAATGGGTTTGCCATTTGAATGGGAATTGGTTCTGTGTCTTGTAGTGAGTGATAGTTTTGTTGAAGGAAAACAGAATATTTTATTGATTAGGATTTTAAATTAATGAACTCTTCTTTTTCTATTTGAGAATTGTGCCTTTTGTGAGACGGAACTGTCGAAACCCACTGTGGTACTAGAAGCGCATACACAAGCCTCGGGTCCACGTCTGGCCGCGAAACCAGGTGGCCCGGATTCGAATCCCGGTCGGGGCAAGTTACCTGGTTGAGGTTTTTTCCGGGGTTTTCCCTCAACCCAATATGAGCAAATGCTGGGTAACTTTCGGTGTTGGACCCCGGATTCATTTCACCGGCATTATCACCTTCATTTCATTCAGACGCTAAATAACCTAGATGTTGATACAGCATCGTAAAATAACCCCCCCAAAAAAACAAGTCTCGGGGCGGGCAGGAAATGCAAGTACAGTACTGTATTCGTTGTTGGATAACCAATAAGAATTTGTATTCTTTTCACCTGTCACACCCACTATCCTTATTGGACTGAACTTTCAATTCTGTTCAGTCGAACTTAGGAGAGTCCACTGTACTACAATGCTATAAATGGTAGCTAGTTCGTAATTACTTAACATACCTTTTCAACTGCTGCGTGCGGTAGCGTCGCGGTTAAGGCGTAACGCTACAAGCCGTGAGGTCGTGGGTTCAGTTCCCGATGGGGTCATGGATTTTTTTCATCAATCTAATCCTTTCAGCAGCACTATGGTCCAGGGGTCTACTCAGTCTCTAAAATAAATGAATACCAAGGGCATTTCCTGGGTGCAAAGGCCACTGCACGTAGAACTGACATCCCTACTGCCATTAAATGCAGTTTGTCTGTAAAGAAGGGAGCCTTAGCCACCCTCTGGGTCGATTTTGTCTGTCGTGGAGTTGACTTTACTTTTGTCCTTTCCAACTACAAGAGTCGTTCATATATGATGGTACGTCAATATGTAAAGAAATGATAATGTGAAGAAAGGATGTTGATAACGAAGCTCTGTCTGACAGTTGTTCGTAAACCTTAAAAACATAGCATGTGTAGAGAATCATATCTCGATTCGCTTTCATGATAACCAGCTAAAAGACCAAGCTAGGGCTGTGTCCTGGTAGAATCACGTTTGTTGATTTTTTTCATTTCTGCGTCCCTTTCAAACAAATTTCTTTGCAGTTCAGACAAAGAGGACCCCCGCTGCGCCTGGTCCGCCCCGGACTCTCAAACTAAATTTATTAAGCTGTCCCGGCGCACAAAGAACTTGACATCAAAGTTGCGCGGTCAATAATGAAGCGGAACCCGACCCGGCCCGGCTGGGGTTGGAACAAATTTTGCGTCTAATTACTCAAGGAAATCGCATCTAAGTAAAGTACCCGCGTTCAAATTCCATTTACAGTCAATTTTCCTGTCTAAATATATGACATGCAACAACACATAGCCTGGTTTTAGTTTGTAGTGGTGAACAGGTAGTGGGATTAGTAGGAGCAATAATGGATACAGTGGTGGCGGTACCAGTAGTAATAGTAGTAGTAGTAGTAGTAGTAGTAGTAGTAGTAGAAGTAGAAGTAGTAGTAGTAGTGGTATTAGTAGTGGTAGTACTAGTAGAAGTAGTAGTAGTATTAGTAGTAATATTAGTAGTATAGTAATACTAGTAGAAGTAGTAGTAGTAGAAGTAGTAGTAGTATTAGTAGTAGTAGTATTAGTAGAAGTAGTAGTACTAGTAGTAGAAGTAGTAGTATTAGTAGTATAGTAATACTAGTAGAAGTAGTAGTAGCAGTAGTAGTAGTAGAAGTTGTAGTAGTAGTATTAGTAGTAATATTAGTAGTATAGTAATACTAGTAGTACTAGTAATAGTAGTAGAAGTAATATTACTAGAAGTAGTTGTAGTAGTAGTAGAAGTAGTAATAGTACTACTAGTAGTAGTAATAGTAGTACTAGTAGAAGTAGTGGTGAAGGTAGTAATAGCAGCAGCAGTGGTAGTGGTGATGGTTATTGTGGTAGTAGTAGTAGTAGTACTAATAGTAGTAGTAGTAGTAGTAGTAGTAGTAGTAGTAGTAATAGCGGTAGCAATAGCAGCAGTAGCCGATTCAAACTTTAGTGATGCCACATTTCGATTATTGCGATTCTCTATTCACGCATCTAACTACTGATCTTGCCCACATATTACAGCGTGTTCACAATATCTGCGTTCGTTTCGTTTGTAACATTATAAAATTCGATCATGTAACACCGTCACTAGAATTGTTGTCTTGGAATTCACTTAAAGAAAGAAGATTCTTCTATTCCCTCTTACTACTATTTAGAATCATCCAACCTCCTCCAGTCCACACCTGTGGGGTAACGGTCAGCGCGTCTGGCTGCGAAACCAGGTGGCACGGGTTCGAATCCCGGTCGGGGCAAGTTACCTGGTTGAGGTTTTTTCCGGGGTTTTCCCTCAACCCAATATGAGCAAATGCTGGGTAACTTTCGGTGCTGGACCCCGGACTCATTTCACCGGCATTATCACCTTCATATCATTCAGACGCTAAATAACCTAGATGTTGATACAACGTCGTAAAATAACCCAATAAAATAAAATAAATCCAACCTCCACATCCTCTTACCTAGCATCTCGTTTTGTTTACCTTTCACTGCCTCGAACCCGGAACATGCACCTTCTCTCTATTCCTCTGCACAGAACATCCTTCTGCTCATCATCTTTCACCATATCGATTCCACGCCTCTGGAATTTCCTCCCTGACCATGTCATAAACTGTCGGACAATATCAAAATTCAAATTTAAATTAAAAAATCACATTCTAGTTCATGGAATTGCTTGTTCAACACCTGTCAGATTGCACAACTTCGGCTTAATCCATGACATGTAGTAAATATTGTATCCATGCTGTTGTGAAATTGACAATTAATATGTAATGTATTTATTATTATTATTATTATTATTATTATTATTATTATTATTATTATTATTAATCACTATCATCATTCCTATCTCTGTTTTCTTTTTCTTTTGTTCGAGTATTTGCTCGATGAGAGCTCTGTAGTGTTCTTTTGGTCCTGTTGATCCTTTATAGGACTTTAATTTAATTTGTATTATTTTCATCAGTGTTTGTATTTCTTTTTTGTATTTATATGTGCTATCTGGTAGGATGGAAGAGAAGGCCTTATGGCCTTAATCTGTCAGATTAAATAAATAAATAAATAAATAAATAAAATAATAAATAAATAAATAAATAAATAAATAAATAAAATCTATACTAATAATAAATCTGTAGCCGAAATTTTTCTGGTAATTTTCGATTTTCCAAAACTAATTGGTCCTAACATATATAATTAACCACCCTGAAACCGAAAATCGATTTTTGGAAATTTTTGTATCTCTGTCTGTCTGTCTGTATGTTTGTTACCTTTTCACGCGATAATGGCTGAACCGATTTATGTGAAAATTGGAATATAAATTAAGTTCGTTGTAACTTAGATTTTAGGCTATATGGCATTCAAAATACATTATTTAAAAGGGGAGTTAAAAGGGGGCCTGAATTAAATAAATCGAAATATCTCGCTTATTATTGATTTTTGTGAAAAATGTTACATAACAAAACTTTCTTTGAAAATCATTTCCGATAAGTTTTATTCTTTAAAAAATTTTGATAGGACTGATATTTAATGAGTTAAATGAGTTTTAAAATTAAGATAACTGCCATCTAAGGCGGTGTAATAAAATAAAGAACAAATGACTTCGTCTATAAGGGGCCTTGGTCAACAACAATCTAAAGCTATGAATCATAGCCTACAGAGAATGTTTCTGTGTTTGTATGAAGTAATATCGGAAGTTAATTAACCGATTTGTGTAATTAATTATTATTTCACTATTGGAAAGTGTAGTTTCTCTATATGGACATAATGCTATAATGTTATTACAGTAACTTCTGAGTGAATTGAGGACAGGTAAGATTAAAATAGCTTCTTATGCACAGGAAACTTGATAGGCTATTCTGTATATTCGTTTCCTGTATTTCTTAAAATAATGTTTATCTCAGAGAATTAACGAACGAGAGTGTATTGATTTAGTATGCAGTAATAATATATTAGCTTAACATTCCTTTATTTTATAATCCAAATTTTAACTATGCTCAATTGAATCGTGTTAAAATACATATGCATTAAATGCAATGCAAAAAAATTGAACAATGAACCAAGCAGGTTATGTTGCTCTGTTGCAAAATAAAATTTGTTCCTCCTGAGATTCAAGAGCCCCCATAACAAATTAAAAACTTACTTATCGAAGTACATCCGTTATCAACACACTTTTTATATAATATAATATAATATAATATAATATAATATAATATAATATAATATAATATAATATAATATAATATAATATAATATAATATAATATAATATAATATAATATAATATAATATAATATAATATAATATAATATAATATAATATAATATAATATAATATAATATAATCAGGTTGCGGATAGAGGAGACGGCCTCCAGATATGGAGGGTAGCTGCGAATATATTGAATAAGCAGTCGTGGACAGCCGATAAGGGGTGGTCCTCCAGCTTGGGGGTTGGGCGAAGGGCTAACAACCCATCACCGTAAAAAACAGCTTGTTACGAATTCCTACAGTAAGCCTCGGAATAGGACTGATTCTCTGGCACGACCACAGCAAAGGACTAAGGTTTTGAGATTTGGCACTTGGAACGTAACTAGTCTTTATAGAACAGGAGGGATAACATTAGTAGCAAAAGAACTAGCTAGATATAGAATAGACTTTGTGGGAGTACAAGAGGTTAGGTTAGATGGGAATGGTATATCACAAATAGGAGATTACTTGTTGTATTATGGGGAAGGAAACAATAATCACCAATTAGGAACAGGATTCTTTGTACATAAAAGAATAAAATCAGCAGTAAAAAAGGTCGAATTTATCAGTGACAGGTTATCATATTTAGTACTTAAGGGTAGATGGTGCGACATCATAGTTATAAATGCTCACGCCCCTACAGAAGAGAAAGACGACTATATAAAGGATAGCTTCTATGAGGAATTGGAACATACTTTTGATCAGTTCCCTAGATATCACATGAAAATTTTATTGGGGGATTTCAACGCTAAAGTAGGACGGGAGGATATTTTTAGACCAACTATTGGAAAAGAGAGCCTACACGCAATTAGTAGTGACAATGGAGTTAGATTAGTCAACTTTGCCACATCGAAAAATTTAATTGTCAAAAGTACAACATTCCCCCATAAGGATATACATAAATATACTTGGACTTCTCCAGATGGATTGACACACAACCAAATAGATCACATCTTGATAGATAAACGGAGACATACTAGTATAGTAGATATTCGAACTTTCAGGGGTGCAGACTGTAATTCTGACCATTATTTGGTGATTGGAGAATTAAGAGAAAGATTATCAGTAGCCAAGCGAGTAGAGCAACAAGTTAATATTACTAAATTCAATATTTCGAAATTAAAGGACGAGGAAGCTATGCAAAATTATCAGGTCGAAATTTCGAATAGGTTTGCCACTTTAGAAAGTTCCGACGAAGTTGAGAAAGAATTAGACGTTAATAGCGTGTGGGAAAATATCAGAGATAGTATCAAAATTGCAGCTGAGCAGAGCATAGGTTATTATGAAACTAAGAAAAAGAAACCGTGGTTTGATGAAGATTGTTGCATGGTAGTAGAAAGAAGGAAACAGGCAAAATTGAAATTCTTACAGGATCCAGTTGAGGAGAAGAGAGATAATTATTTCAATGAAAGACGGGAAGCAAGTCGTACACTTAGGAATAAAAAGAGAGGTTACTTGAAGGAAAAACTGAATGAGGTAGAAACAAATAGTAAGAATAAAAACATTCGAGATTTATATAAGGGTATAAAGGAATTTAAGAACGGATATCAGCCAAGGGTAAACGTGATCAAGGATGAGAATGGTGACCTGCTTACAGACTCTCCATCAATCCTAAACAGATGGAAAAACTATTTTGCGCAACTACTAAATGTACATAGGCCAAATAGAAATGATCGGGACGATATTGAAACACAAACTGCTGAGCCATTTATGCCCGAACCCACGATTTCAGAAGTCGAAATTGCGATAGAAAATCTGAAAAAGTACAAGTCTCCAGGTATCGATCAAATTCCAGCAGAATTAATACAAGAGGGTGGAAGTGCATTATATAGCGAAATTTATAAACATGTACTTGCTATTTGGGAAAAGGAAATTGTACCAGAACAATGGAAGGAGTCCATAATTGTACCTATTTTTAAAAAGGGGGACAAAACCAACTGTGGTAACTTTCGAGGAATATCACTTTTGTTGACGTCGTACAAAATTTTGTCCAATATTCTTTTGAGGAGATTAACTCCGTACGTAGATGAAATTATTGGGGATCATCAGTGCGGTTTTCGGCGTAATAGATCGACTATTGATCAGATTTTTTGTATTCGGCAGATAATGGAGAAAAAATGGGAGTACAAGGGTACAGTACATCAGTTATTCATAGATTTCAAAAAGGCATATGACTCGGTTAAGAGGGAAGTATTATATGATATTCTTATTGAATTTGGTATTCCCAAGAAACTAGTTCGATTAATTAAAATGTGTCTCAGTGAAACATACAGCAGAGTCCGTATAGGTCAGTTTCTATCTGATCCTTTTCCAATTCACTGCGGGCTAAAGCAGGGAGATGCACTATCACCTTTACTTTTTAACTTCGCTCTAGAATATGCCATTAGGAAAGTTCAGGATAACAGGCAGGGTTTGGAATTGAACGGGCTACATCAGCTTCTTGTCTATGCAGATGACGTGAATATGTTAGGAGAAAATACACAAACGGTTAGGGAAAACACGGAAATTTTACTTGAAGCAAGTAAAGCGATCGGTTTGGAAGTAAATCCCGAAAAGACAATGTATATGATTATGTCTCGTGACGGGAATATTGTACGAAATGGAAATATAAATATTGGAGATTTATCCTTCGAAGAGGTGGAAAAATTCAAATATCTTGGAGCAACAGTAACAAATATAAATGACACTCGGGGGGAAATTAAACGCAGAATAAATATGGGAAATGCGTGTTATTATTCGGTTGAGAAGCTCTTATCATCCAGTCTGCTGTCCAAAAATCTGAAAGTTAGAATTTATAAAACAGTTATATTACCGGTTCTTCTATATGGCTGTGAAACTTGGACTCTCACTCTGAGAGAGGAACATAGGTTAAGGGTGTTTGAGAATAAGGTGCTTAGGAAAATATTTGGGGCTAAGCGGGATGAAGTTACAGGAGAATGGGGAAAGTTACACAACACAGAACTGCACGCATTGTATTCTTCACCTGACATAATTAGGAACTTGAAATCCAGACGTTTGAGATGGGCAGGGCATGTAGCACGTATGGGCGAATCCAGAAATGCATATAGAGTGTTAGTTGGGAGACCGGAGGGAAAAAGACCTTTAGGGAGGCCGAGACGTAGATGGGAGGATAATATTACAATGGATTTGAGGGAGGTGGGGTATGATGATAGAGACTGGCTTAATCTTGCACAGGATAGGGACCGATGGCGGGCTTATGTGAGGGCGGCAATGAACCTTCGGGTTCCTTAAAAGCCATTTGTAAGTAAGTAAGTAAATATAATATAATGTAATATAATATAATATAATATAATATAATATAATATAATATAATATAATATAATATAATATAATATAATATAAGTTATTTCAAGCGTTCAGAACCATAGTGGGCCAAGCGCCATTTACTGAATACGTAGAAAACAATGGTTAAAATGAAGTTATTACCATAATTCAATGGAAACATATAGCAAGTAAAATAAAATTCCACATTAAATCTAAATGATATCACTGTTCATTAAACTATGGTTGCATGTAATAAAAATTAAGAAACATGTTAAAGGAATAGTCATTGCACCAAATGATTGCTCTCTGGATCAAAATGATCGCATTTTAATTATTTAAATACAATTTAATTAAGTAACATATTAAACGATTTATCCTTCTATCAAACACGAATGTTCCCTGGATCAAACGTCCTATTTTAATTATGTAATTACTTTATATTTATTTCTAACGGGTGCAGCGGAGCGCACGGGTACGGCTAGTATTTTAATAAAAATAATAACATCAGTAGCAGCAGTAACAGTAGTAGGAACAGTATCAGTAATAGTAACAGAAGTATTAGCGGCAGTGGTTTTAGTAGCACTAGCAGTAGTAGCATCAGTAGTAGTAATATTAGTAGCAGTAGCAGCAATAGCAGTAGTAGTAGTAGCATCAGTAGTAGTAATATTAGTAGCAGTAGCAGCAATATCACTAGCAGTAGTAGCATCAGTAGTAGTAATATTAGTAGCAGTAGCAGCAATAGCAGTAGTAGCATCAGTAGGCTAATAGTAGCAGTAGTAGCATCAGTAGGAACAGGCTAGCGGTCACCAGGAACAGATACCGTCCCCAAACACTAGCAGGCGGAGATGATAATGAAAGAGGAAGATCATAAGTGGAATGCGAGAGAAAACGGGACAACTGTTGAGAAAACGACTCTCAATCTTGGCTTTGTCTACCACAAATACAACTTCGCCATCGTCGAGGCTTGAATTCGTGTCCGTGGTCAACTAACTGAGCTACCAATAATGATTGAAGTAACCAAAACAGACAGGTTACAATTTAAATTCGTTTTATCTTGGAAACTACCCAACCAATTATAACCAAGTTTTAAAAAAGTCTGTATATTTGGGTCTTGAATATGCCATATGAATTTCATTCTGATTGGATGAATTGTTTAGATATATGGGTAGGTCAGGGTATTATGAGCATACGTCTAAGATGAGCACCCCTCCATATATCGAAGTTCAATGATCAGAAAAACAGCGCTTCATAGCGAGTTTTTACCTACCTGCAACGTGGCATCACTTTATATGACTGTTGTTTGAAAACTTTATAAAATGTTTTATCATATTAAAATTACTTAAAACCACATTTTATATCATATTGTTTTTAAACAGTTTTGGGTCAATGTAGAGTATCCACCGCCCACTGAACGAATATTGATCAAACGAGCGTTGAGCGACTTCCGCCGATTTTGGAATAGACACCGAAGCACTTAGGTTAGGTTAGGTTAGTTTAGGCTTTTATTATCCCGTCAAGATGTGTAGGATTAGTGTAAAACTGGCCTATATCTCCTATAGTGGTCGGGACATAAGTAACATTCGCCCAGTTTTGATTTTTATTTATAATGTGTGTATATATATATATATATATATATATATATATATATATATATATATATATCCATTTTTTCCCTTGCAAATCAAGATTTCAGGTATAACTCCCTGTAAAGTTGATTTGAATAATTTCGAGGAAAAATTGTTCCGGGGCCGAGCATCGAACCCGGGACCTATAGTTTAACGTACCAACGCTCTACCAACTGAGAGTTCCCGGGTAGCTCAGTTGGTAGCGCGTTGGTACGTTAAACCAAAAGGTCCCGGGTTCGGTGCCCGGCCCCGGAACAATTTTTCCTCGAAATTATTCATTTTTTTTTCTTGTATTTCACCTATGCTCAATTTGTCAATTATGTCTCTCCACCTGAAGATGATTTAAAAAAACTCGAAAATATTTGTGGATATATAATCCTGTGATGTGAAATGGCAGATAATTGTTTCTGTATTAATTGATAAGTTGTTGAATGAAATTATAAAACTATTTATTATATATATTTCAACTTGTCTGAAAACTTAGCCTCAGTATGCCTTTCAAATTTAATTACTAATAGCCAATAATAGTCATAATAGTCAACAGAAGAATGGTAGGAGTACCTATACAGATTCTTCCAGAGCCACTGAGATCATTAAATTCACTTTCAAGTTTATACTAGCCTGCAGAGGGATATTAAAATTCATTAAAATTGTAAAGGTTTACATGGATTTCTCTATATTTTAGTACCGTAAATACGAAATAAATATTTATAATAATATTACACACTTACTGAGCCTCAATATTCCAACTGTTTCGTATAAACACATCAGACAAGACTAATACGCTCAACCGATCGTACAGTCAGGTCAGGAAGCTTGAGTTGTTGAGGGTAGTAAGAACAATAGACTGTGCCGGTACTATTTCGCATTGTCTGTAATAGACGATACTAACGATCCTAGTGGTTAGCAACTATCTATGGATGCATATTCCCTACGTATTAAGCTTCGTGACTGTATATACTAGACTGTGGTTAAACTATAGCTCAACGATTTCTGATGTGTTGAGTGGAAATGGCGGCATGGCAACCATAAAATGTTACTACCACCATCACCTGTTTGTATGATCAAGACCTCCACGAAGACGCTTTGATACAATTCACAACTTTCTGCTACATTCGTCTCGGAAGTAATTGAGAAGGCTGTGACGACAAAGATAGAGATTCGTCGTGTAGACACTGGCTGAATGGATGTTCCCCGGGGCCGGTAAGACAAAAGAAGCTCCATCAAGCTGCGCAGGACCAGCGGGGCGTCTCGCTCCATTGTTTCGAAGTTTTGTTCCCTCTAATTTATTAAAAGACTTGTTTCACGTCACGTCCATCCGGATTGCATTTTCTTCCCTCGGAAGGAAATCAGCTCTTGTGTGAAGGTAATATTAATTTACTTGTACATATAGTCCTCTCGTCTGATATTTACAGTCTAATTAGAGAAAGTATCGCGATGAAAAAACGATGTCGAGAATTCTCTTTAGATACGTACTAAATAAAAAAAAACAATGGCAAAGGAAGCTTTTAGTAGAAAAAGGAACATCTTCTGCGGACATTTGGAAAAATAATTAAGGAAGAGACTAGTGAACTGCTTTGTGTGGAGTGTGGCGTTGCATGGGGCAGAAACATGGACATTACGGCTGAGTAAAGAGAAACGAATAGAAGCATTTGAAATGTGGATATGAAGAAGAATGGAGCATATGAAGTGGACAGACAGAATAAGAAATGAAGTTGTGTTGGAAAAATTGGGTGAAGAAAAAATGATGCTGAAACTGATCAGAAAGAGGAAAAGGAATTTGCTGGGTCACTGGTTGAGAAGAAACTGTCTCCTGAAGGATGCACTGGAAGGAATGGTGAAGGGGAGAAGAGTTCGGGGTAGAAGAAGGTATCAGATGATAGACGACATTAAGATATATGGATCATATGAGGAGACAAAAACGAAGGCAGAAAATAGGAAAGATTGGAGAAAGTTGGTTGGTGAATCTGCTAGGTTTTTATCAACAGTAATCTCACTAGATGTTTTGATTCATCTAGAGAAAATAAAAACTCGAGTGGGTTTTAATTAACTATTACACGATTAGAAGAATATATATAAAGATTATAAGAAATTAAGTACCTACTCTAATACAATAAAATATTAATTGACTTACTGAAATTCTATTTCTTTAATGTTAGCTTCACCAAAACGTTTGAACGGAGCCGCCATTTTCAGTTGACTGCCTATGCTGTAAACAAATGACGATCGCAAAACATGTTATATAGTACCGTAAAGAATTTGCAGTTTGAAATGTTGGCAAACAAAGAAATAAATGGTAGGAAGGTGATAAAAACAGGAGAAAGTATATAAAAATTAGAAGAAATAAAGTACTCTAATACAATAAAATACATATTAATTGATTTAGTAAAATTTTATTTCACATTTTCAGTCGACTATCTATGCGGGAAACAAATTACGATCGCAAAGCATGTTTTATAGTACCGTACCGTAAAGAATTTGCAATTTGAAATGTTGGAAAACAAATAAACAAATGCTAGGCTAGTGATAAAGGCAAACAAATGTTAGGGAAGCAATAAAATTAAGCAAATGCTAGGGAAGCGATAAAATTATGCGATAAGCAGCCATGATTGGTTGAAAGACGTCATTTCGTACCGTTTTATTTGTCAAAAGTAGTGTGACGTAGTAAAATTTTAATAGTCGCAAAAAAAAAAAAGACGTTTCCTTTTACCTCCTCCATCCCTGAAACGTTGTGAACGAATTTTTTTGACACCCTGTATTTAATTGCGTGCAGATATTGACATTCCTGTTTTGTTTTCATACTATTTGTACCGGTAATGAGAAAGTAAAACGAAAGGTCATTATCCTACAAACAGTTCTAATTACAGTTATTTCATATGTGTACCATGAACAAATACATTTTACGTTTTGAAAGGATATTTGCCTTTATTTCCACAAAAATAGAAATCGTGAATTAAAGACTGCAAACAATAACATCTTAAATTCGGTAGTCATGTCAACAGTGCCTTGTGAGACTCTGCGCCATCTTTGTGCACACCTGAAGGGGTCAATAGTCTCGGAGTGCACGTAGGAAGGAGACGGGAATTCCAAGTGTTTATTAAATATTGCAGCAGCACCCGTCGTCTGGGATATCTCGAATTCCTGCCGAGTACATCAAGAGCAGCCATCTTGCTTCCCTATCAAGCTGTCCCAAGCAATTCTTGGATTCATGTGAAATTTAGTTGTCACTTTGTGTTCTTTTTTGTATATAATTCTTTATATATTATGCTTCTTGAACATGAACATCAAAGAATATGTTCCAAAGAGACAGATGCTGTTATCGGCATTTGAATATCCATATCGAGGGTAGTAAACAAGTCCCATTCCCAACCAGTCTCTAAGGAAGAACCACCAACCCCCACACAACCCTGGGTACAATGTCCTTCCTTTCTCTATTACGTCCTCAGGATTAATCCAAGTAGATATAGGCATAATGTATTTTATTAGTCACAATATAGCGAATTGGCTACTCTCTTAAATTGAGAGAATTCATCTCACACTCCGTTTTCCTACTATCATAATAGCTTTATAATAATAAATTAATGTTATCCATATCCAAACGAAGCAGACTGTTTATCATGAAACAAGTTTATAATGTTATACTTTATGCACGGGTTAGGAAACAAGCCATCGTTTTCTAATTCAGATGAGTGTAATAGCCAGGCTTCGAGACTTCGGACCCAATAGAGCAGTTCAGTGGGAAATCCGCATAACGGCGTACTGAGTATAGTGGTAAAGCGTACAGTGGATGGAGTACTGTAGAATGAATGCCAACATTTGGTTTTCATACAAACTATGTCTGAAACTATTACACGCTTAGAAAAGTCAGAGCAAGAGATGTCGGAAGCCCTGAAATTAATTTAGAAAATGATGCAGAGAATTAATGAGACATCAAGTACACCGGTTACTGAATGTGTAAAACAGAAGTGGAAATCAATTTTATGTAAAAATAACGGATATGGAACATTGTGTAACATAAACAGCAAATTAGTGGACATAGAGTCACTCGAGAATAAAGAACTGTCTTAGAGACTGCAAAGATGTTAGGTTTTTTCGTTTTGCTCCTATCACGTCATGCGACGTAGAGCGCAGCTTTCTACAGTACAAACTTTGGTAGATAACCGAGACACTGAAAATGTATCTTGTAGTAGGTACATTGCAATTCGGTACTGTAACTGCACTTCCTAGAGACGACCAACAGGATAAATTAAAAAATTAAAATTGCTACATATTTATTTCCACCATTAACACTGTATATAATTAAACACAAATGCTTATAAAAGACAGGAGAATAAATGCTTTTCACATTCTTTTGACATAATCATTGTGTAATGTATATTTACTTTCAGAATATACATATGTGTTTCCCCATACTACCGTACTCTACTTTAAATAGCAACGTTGTTACCTCAACACATCTCTATCTACCTGCAGCGAGTCAACAACCTATAGTGCATGCACAGTAAACTTATTGTATCGGGTCCAAAGTCTCGAAGCCTGGTATTAACTAAGCTGCGGATTTATGCCTATATGCCTATTTTAATCCTTAGCCTGAAGGCGGAAGATTTTAGGTTACACATCCATTTGAAGACATTGTGAGTATTATATGTGAATTCTATAATGCCTATAATTGCCAATTTCACTAGTAAATGCCTATTTGCTTATAAATGCCTAAAAGTTGCCTAAATATCCGTATTATATATTATACTTGAATTTACTGACCATTCTATCGATATTTTTTGATTCTGTAATTTGTTTCTTTTTTATACAGCAGAGGGAAGTGATATAGAACTATCGATAATTCTGTGTGTTACGTTTTACTGCCACCAGAACGCGGAGAAATGGAATAATTTAAAATCAACCAATAAGAAAAAACAATGTATTTCGAAAGCCGCATGAATCATTGTGGTAGTTGACTAGGGTAGTTGTTTTAAACTGTGTATCCGTTTTGTGAGTTTGTGAATCGAGTATGGATTTGAGTTTTCTGCTGTAATACGTGAAGTATACCGTGGAGATATGCCAAAGCAGAAGTCATCAGAAGCACTGACTGGAAAATACATTGACATTACTGCGTTCCCACTGGTTTGGTCCCCAGCTGAGATTGGATCCCTGAAGTATTGGATCCCATTTCGTGTGAAGTGGAAGGGAGTTGCTCCCAATTTAAGAACATTCTTACAGACAACAGGCATCAGTTCTCATTACAACATTTGGACGAATATTTAATTATTCAGTGCCATAATGACATTCCTATAGAAACTAGTGTATAATGCTACGCTATGGTCGTGTTAGCCATTAAGAATTAGAAACTGTTAGTGCCTTTTTAAATGCCTATTTTAAATTTTGAATGCCTATTTTAACTGTTTTTAGTGTCTAAAAATCCGCAGCTTAGTAATAACTGTATAACATTATAAACGTATTTCATATGAAATTTTTGATTATAAATCAATTAATGAAGAAATAGTATAATAAATTTGTAATTGTGAGCAGTTTGATATCATGGTCTATGAAAAAAGGGGTTGCAACGACAACAATGATGCAATAAATATTATTACACGGCTAATTGTTTCGTAATATTAGCTTTCTAAAAGTAATTGTGTATATCTTACGTTATCTAATAAAACATATTTTCATTGTTATTCTGAATCATCCTACGTAAACGCGAATACTTTGACCTGACAACAAGTGTGATATTTTTTAATTTCTTGTTCGTAAGATTCGTTACTAGGATACAGTACTCTTAAGTGAGTGGCGAATTGAAGAAGTTGAGAATCATAATTGCTTTTATGCTCAACCATGCCGAAATGTAGTAATTATACACCTGGTAGCAGTCCTTTAAAGCATGTCATTAAAGTACACCTACTCATTAAAGTACAGGTGTTCAGCCAATGCCAACTCAGCTTACAGGTGTTCAGCCAATGACAAGTCAGCTTTGTACCGTTATAAAACCGCAAGTATCGATTATTCTCGGATATGCAATCGAAAGAGAATTAGCGAAAAGTCACGGAGGCTGGAAATCCAATACTGTCGCAGAAGGTTATGTTCTGTTACTATAATAATTAGCGTTAATTGTAAATAATATTCAAATAAATTCAATTTGTCATCTCGTTTTTCAATGTCGAATTCAATAATCAAGGTTAGCTATATCAAGTTTAACGGGATTACATCAAGGTCAATGACATTATTGTTACTCGGAAAAAATCAATACTTTCGCATCTGCGCACATCTCACAATTCACGACCTAGAACAAGGTCACTTCTGATCTTGTCAGATACAAATAAAGTGTATACATCTGAATAATTAAGTTAGAAATATGGTCGAGCATAAAAAGTCGTATGAAACTCGCCTATAATGGTAATTAAGAAGCTCGTATGTAAATTATGAAACTCGCTTGCGCTCGTTTCATAAACATCCATACTCGCTTCTTAATTACTATCATTATAGGCTCGTTGTACTATTATAATCTTCTTTCAGACATAATTTTACCACTCTTAAATTCTTGCATATATTATGTCACGTTTTGTTAGGAACGATTAGGACGGATTTCAAGAAGCGAAGCAGAGCGTTTCAATCCGCTGGCAGTGACAAATCGCGCTATAATGCACACACGACTGTTCCATTATGCAGGGCGTACGTCGTTATCAGTGCGAACAGAAGAACATCAGTCTTCGGGGTCTTCTTTCAGCGAATAATGCGAAGAGATGTGCAATTTTCAGACAACTTTATTATTATTACTGTTATTATTACTATTATTATTATTATTATTATTATTATTATTATTATTATTATTAATATTATTATTATTATTATTACTACTATTATTATTACTTACATACTGGTTTTTAAGGAACCCGGAGGTTCATTGCCGCCCTCACATAAGCCCGCCATTGGTCTCTATCCTGAGCAAGATTAATCCAGTCCCTACCATCATATCCCACCTCCCAAAATCCATTTTAATATTATCTTCCCATCTACGTTTCGCCCTCCCCAAAGGGCTTTTTCCCTCCGGCCTCCCAACTAACACTCTATATGCATTTCTGGATTCGCCCATACGTGCTACATGTCCTGCCCATCTTAAACGTCTGGATTTAATGTTCCTAATTATGTCAGGTGAAGTATACAATGCGTGCAGCTCTGCGTTGTGTAACTTTTTCCATTCTCCTGTAACTTCATCCCTCGTAGCCCCAAATATTTTCCTAAGAACCTTATTCTCAAACACCCTCAATCTCTCTTCCTGTCTCAAAGTGAGAGTCCAAGTTTCACAACCATACAGAATAACCGGTAACATAACTGTTTTATAAATTCTAACTTTCAGATTTTTAACAGCAGACTAGAAGACAAAAGCTTCTCAACCGAATAATAACAGGCATTTCCCATATTTATTCTGCGTTTAATTTCCTCCCCAGTGTCATTTAGCTTTGTTACTGTTGCTCAAAGATATTTGAATTTTTCCACCTCTTCGAAGGATAAATGTCCAATTTTTATAGTTTCATTTAGTACAATATTCTGGTCACGAGACATAATCATATACTTCGTCTTTTCAAAATTTACTTCCAACCCTATCGCTTTACTTGCTTCAACTAGATTTGTGGATTTTCTCCTAACATATTCACGTCATCCGCATAAACAAACAGCTGATGTAACCCGTTCAATTCCAAACCCTCTGTGTTATCCTGAACTTTCCTAATGGCATATTCTAGAGCGAAGTTAAAAAGTAAAGGTGATAGTGCATCTCCCTGCTTTAGCCCACAGTGAATTGGAAAAGCATCAGATAGAAACTGGCCTATTCGGACTCTGCTGTAAGTTTCACTAAGACACATTTTAATTAATCAAACATGTTTCTTGGGAATACCAAATTCAATAAGAATATTAAATAATACTTCTCTCTTAACAGAGTCATACGCCTTTTTGAAAAATATGAATAACTGATGTATTGTACCCTTATACTCCCATTTTTCTCCAATATCTGTCGAATACAAAAAATTCTGATAAATAGTCGATCTATTACGCCTAAAACGACACTGATGATCCCCAATATTTTTATTATTATTATTATTATTATTATTATTATTATTATTATTATTGGGGTTTGAGGATTCGATTAATTCGATACAGATGTCCAAATAAAGTAATGTTAAATTCGCACTTTTAAAGCAATTCCTTTCTAATTAATAATGTATGCAGAAATAATCAGACGTGTATTTCAATTGGAAATTTGTCCCCGTAAAATATAAACAGTTTCAAATATTGATATCATAATCTCATACAGAATTTACTTCATTGATGTATATAGGACAAGCAAGTATGTTACCTACATAGAATCCGTGAGTTGCATATATTAATTACACATAAAATACAAACAGAATGTCAAATACAGAGTGAACGTGGGCTGCAACGCGAAATAATGCACGACAATTGATTAAAGGCAAATAGACTATGCACTGGAAAAAGGAAATACGTCACAGAAATGCAGCAACAGCAATCTTGGTGTCATGGATACATGCAAACAGAAGAGAGATGTAGCATATTTCAATATAACTTATTAAAAAAATGCGTAACTGACGTTTAGTTAAGGGAAGGTTGAAGATTGTAACAACCAAAAATTACATTTTTGCACGATGGTGTGGTATGATGTACTTACGGTACCGTTGCTATTTCAATGTCTATAAGTTGATCAACCTGCATTCGAGTGGTTGCTATGATAATAAGAGTGCTGAGAGTAAAAGAGTGTGGCACATAAATACGTGCGGTAAGTAAAATTTAGAGCTGAACAACGATCGAGAAAGCAAGACTAACAGCGCCCGGAAAGCCGGAAACCCGCACGACAATGTTGCCCACGTCATGTCGTTGATGTAAAGACTGCTTGTGAGTGTTTCAAGACATCGGGACTTCGGGAGTGATCAACTCTCGAACATCAAGCAGCCTTGAATCGCCACAGTTTATACCAGACTGAACTTTAATCTGTTTTGGCAAACGTTATATAGGCTATGTATAAACAATCAAGTAGCCTATTTGAAACATCATCTCTACCTTTTAGTGTATAATAATCCATTGCCCAATCGTTATTTAATTAGTAGGTTCTTATTAAAAGGTTAGGATTTTTTTTTTCGTGTGTTTCAGATCAACTACACAATCTCAAACAAAAGAGGAGTATATAATATATTATGGCTTTATTTAACGTTATGTCTTAGAAATGCAAATTAATTTGAGAATTGGCTTTTTACGTATATAAACAAAGGTAATATCTGATAATAGAACCAGAATATTTGATAACTAAGATAATGTTTTGTTTTGAATTTTTGTCTCAATAATGTATCGCTAATCTTAAATTATGTTATTCGAAGTTACGAAATCTTTCCACATCGACTAAATGTTATTTCGAGAATGATGAGCGAGACTCGAAGCGCACGAGAATGACGGTGCGAGACTCGAAAGACAAGTGCAACGAACACAGCGAGCGAGAGCGGCAGTTAGTTTTGTTCATCTCCAGTAAAATTGTATGGATTTTTATTCTCTGTTTAGAATTAACCCATCACATGAAATTTAATGTAGAATTATTAAGGCTTCTGCTAACATAAAATATTAGTTTAAATGTTATATATTTCAACATTCTCAACGTTCCTACAGAAACAAAAAAAAATTGAAAACCATCATGAATCAAGCCAATTTCGGAGGTCATGACCTGGAACGCATATGTGCAATTCATATCTTCAGTTTATAAATCCTATGAATTAAAATAATTAAATATAGGATAAACATTGGTAATTTCGTGGCAGTGGTTATTTCGTGATACTTTTTCTTTGCTCTTTTGTGAACTAACCAATGGTGTTACGAGATCCAAATTTCCACAAAGGGATTGCATATGTTGTCCAGTTTCCAGAAACATACAGCTAAGCTTTGTGTGGCTATTGTAGTTGCTTTAGTGAGCTTTTATGTTTGGAGAGAGCAAGTTTGCGTCGACTTTTCAGGCGTACAAATTTTGTGGATGTTTGTAATTACATCACAGGCTTATTAATAAAGGTAAGCATATGATATTTGATACAAAGTTTTATTGTAGCTTCATGAAATGTTAGGAAAGTTTTTTGGAATTTTAGATACATCTGTAGTCGCCATATAGGCTTAGCTTTACTGATAGAAATCTTAGCTGTTTGAGACGAAATTTTGTTGAGCATTAAGTGTTACAATTTTTAAAATAGTATAAAATGTATTACAATAGGAATTTTAGAAATCTGAAGTCAAGATGTGATAACAAAAAAGAAAACGGAGACGCAATGGGTTCAGTGTAGCTTCTGTTTGATTTGTTATCATGCTAATTGTCAATGATAAGTGCTAAATGACTTACTTGCAAGAATTGTGACAGAAGATGGAACATGGCTCCACCATTTTGGACCGGAGACAGAGGCAGACAATGGAGTGGCATCATGCAAATTCACCAAAGAAATAGAAATTCAAAAGTACACCTTCGGCAGGAAAAGTTATGGCTACTGTGTTTTTCGATTCAGAAGGACTCTTGCGTGTGGGCATCATGCCACACGGAACCACCATTAATTCTGACGGGTATGTTGCAATTCTCAAGAAACTTCAAGCTAGACTGAGTCGTGTTCGACGACATCGGGAGAAGCAGGATGTTCTGCTATTGCACGACAACGCACAACCATATGTCAGTCACAAGATCACAGACCAAATCAGAATATTCGGATAGACAACACTGAAACAACCGCCTTACAGTCCTGAACTGGCACCGTGTGATTACCATCTCTTTGGTAAACTGAAGGATCCCTTCGCGGAACGAGGTTAGAAGATAACTCCCGTGTGCACGCTGCTGAAGAGTGGCTCAGACGTGTTGGTCCAGACTTTTACCGTGCTGGTCTACAGGCCCTCGTTCCTAGGTTACGTAAGGCAGTTGAAAGGAACGGGGATTATGTGGAAAAGTGAAATGTTGTTCCTTAAGGATGCATCTACATTCTGTGAAAATAGCAAAGCTGTAGGATAAAAATATAATTTTTAAACAAACGATATACATTACTTTTGGATTTACCCTAGAAATATAGGCTATAGTAAAGTCCGTAATAAAAGTGTTCACCTATTCAGGGCAAAGAAGATCCCTTTTCAATTTCAATTTTTACTTTGATTTCATTCTTATTATGTGTTGATATGTATTTCTATGTTTTCTTACTATGAATATTAGACGGAATTACTATGCTTGAAGTCTTGTAACAAACAATAAATGAGAATTTCATTTGACTTTAATGAATTTTTCCACAATTCTTCTACCTCTCACGAAATTATCAATGCAATATCACGAAATTACCAAGGTTATCACGAAATAACCAACCTTTCAGCTTAAGTTGTAAAAGTGGTTTTTGGCACATATTCAAGAATGTATCCAATCTTTTATGTCTCCAGATTTGTACAACAAATTAATCGTCTTTTAGATGAAAAAATCGGAATAGGGATATATTTACACATTTGCATTTTAAATTAGTTTTCATGAAATTATCACGAAATTACCAATGTTTATCCTAGACAAGAAGGTGGTAATATGAGACAGTCTTTTTTCATAGTCTCTTATTTGAAAACAAGGAAGTAAAAATGGAATTTTGAAAGTTTTTATTATTATTATTATTATTATTAATAACAATAATAGTAACAGTAACAATAACAGTAATAATAATAATAATAATAATAATAATAATAATTTTATTTATTTTTATTTTTATTTGTTATTAATATTTGTGTGGCGAACAACAGGCAAAGGCGAATTATAGTTCAGCACAATACACAAACAGAAGATACAAAGGTGCAAAAATAAATAAATAATATCTTAAATAAAGAAAAACATACATGAATAAAATTGAGAACAAGGACAGTAAATGCTAAAAAACGAAACTTTACTTTAAAATGATATAAATTGTGCCCATGCTGACTTGAGAAAGTGAATTAGAATTCCTGTTGTAAATTTTTTTTTGAAATCTTAAACCCTTTGTAGGAATACGAAGGCCGATATTGTTTATGATAGACTCACAATCAATATCACCCTTGATAACTTTGCAAAGAAATTGATAATCAAGATTTTGACGACTAGAATAAAGGTTACAATATTTAAAATATTTACTAGTAGTCTCATAATTGAAGTCAGAGGAATTGGGTATAAATCGAAAAGCACATAAGGAAATAAATTTTCTTTGAATATTTTCCAATTTCACCGAATCAGTTGAAGTAATGGAATTCCAGGCTACAGATGCACATTCAAGTTTAGATCGAACCAAAGTAAAGTATAGAATTAATAGAGACCCAGGAGTAGAAAAAGAATAAGTTATAGACCTTATTGAACCAAGCATTCTTATTGAATGATTATAAATATATTGAACGTGATCGTGAAAATGTAAATTAGAATCGAGTAATACACCAAGATTTTTAATAGAATTTTTCCTAATAATGCAGACATTATTAAGAGAATGATAATAATAATAGTAATAATAATAATAACAATAATAATATAATAACAATAATAACAATAACAATAATAACAATAATAACAATAACAATAACAATAATAACAATAACAATAACAAACATAATAACAATAATAATAATAATAACAATAATAAAAATAATAACAATAATAATAATAATGTTACAAAATGCAGTATCTCGTGCACAGAAATTGTCAAATTGTCTTTTATTTTTAGATTCTCTCGTATATGAGGTTTCTACGAAGGCAAACAGTGTAATGTAGAGAATAACAATTTTATACTTTATAAATCAGCATTCAGATATGCCGATTATATAGTGATAGGGAAACAGGAATAGGCAGAAGTATGAGACAGGCTTGCATAGGTTACAAAATAAAAGCAATGCAATACGGCACACTGTACAATTCGATTCGCCAATTCACGCCAAAACAAAGCCGATATCGATTAAAATCCAGAGCAGCAGTTTAACACAACGGTGAGAAAGCCCATGTGAACACAAGTAGGGCGGGCTGCATCAGCGAAAGGGGATGCATATGCATGAGTTTACAAAAACTGTAATTTCGTTTCGGAAATCTCCCCATTCTGTCTATGATGTAATGAAAGGACTGCACTTGGTCCGGCTCTGACCCACGCCCCCCGACCACTTTGAAAACTAATCAAAATCCACAAATTAAAAACAGAAATCAGTCTATAATTAGAGATGCAGCAATGGCGTAGTACAAAATTCTCAACTGACAACATTTCACTATTCTTTCAAAGAAGAAAAAAAAATTCGACAGCGTTCCAGGGAAGCTTTTCCACTTGGTTGAGTATTCCCCGCAGATGTTTGATCCGATTTATTGTTGCTATGGAAACGGAGCCCGGCGTTAAGAAGTCCTCTAGCAGTAGAAAGACCTCTAGCATCGTTTACTATCTGAAAAAGAAAGATCATTAATTTAAGATAGGATATTTCAAAAGAACACAACATTGCAGTTTCTCTTCCTTCTGAAACGTAAGATGATCCCAACCTCTTCCTTGAAGTAAACTCTAAGTATAAATACTCCACTGTATTCGTAAAGCAACATCCTCAAACAGGTAACTTGTCCCAACCAGAATTTAAACCCGGCCGTTTATTTCACTATCAGGCATAGGTACTAACCGCTAATCCATAGCGGTGGATTGGCAATAGGTGCATATTATATGTTCATGTTCACATGAAACGGCTGCCAATCGTATATAGTAAAATTCCCGGTTAGGTTTCTTTACCTTAGGCATTCATTCATTCATAGTTTTCTATCCCAAGGGAAGATCCTTCACTACAAATCCAGCATTCTTCAATCTTCTTCATTTTCCGCCTTCCTCTCACAAACAAACGTTCTGAAGGGGGCAGATAAAAAAGTTGAATTTTTTTCTTCCACCATGTTAATAATGTCAAAAGAAGTGCTTACAGAAATTTTGGCCACTCGACCGCCGTAAAAAAAAGTTCGTCAGGAGCTGTTAACAGAAAAAAAAACACAATTTCATTGGACAAATTTATTGAAACAGACACAGCAATTGTTGAGCTATTTTTCAACATATTTTCCATCGGAAGTGAGACATTTCTCATATCATGGGATCGACAGAGAGAGGAGCAGACGCAGTCAAACGCTGGTTCCGATCTGAGGCGGCTGACTTCTACGACACAAAAATTGATCCCATGGTATGATAAATGTCTCAATTCCAGTGGGGGATATGTTGAAAAATAATGCAACAATTGCTGTAACTGTTTCAATAAATATTTCCAAGCAACTGTGCTTTTTCTATAAACGGCCCCAAGGGAAATCACTTTCTGGACGGCCTCGTAATTGCGGTCGAGTGGCCAAAATTTGTATAAGCACTTCTTTTGACATTATTAACATGGCGGAAGAAAAAAAAAATAACTTTTTTATCTACCCCCATGAGAACGTTTGCTTGTCAATTGCCGCAAACGATCCATCTATCTTCAAGTTGTCTATCATCTAATACCTTCTTCTATCCCAAACTTTTTTTCCGTTCACCATTCCTTCTAGTGCACCTTCCAGTTTCTTCTTAGCCAGTGACCCAGCCAAGTTCTTTTTCTCTTCCTGATCAGTTTAAGGATTATTCTTTCTTCATCTACTCTTTCTAGCACAGCTTCATTTGACTTATTCTCTTTATGTTCCCCTTTTTCTCCTTGTCACTCTTCTTCTCTTTGTATTCCATTGTTCTCCTCGTCTTACTCCATTTCTCTTTGTATTCTTTTTGTTCTACTTTTCTTCACCTTTTTCTTCTTTTCTTCGCTTTGTCCTCTTTACATTAGCCTTCTCATTCTTTTTTCTCTTTTTTCTTATTGCCTTTCCCTTGTACTCCTTGTATTCCCATTCTTCTACTTATATTCACCTTGTTCTCCTTGTCTGCACTTTGTTCTCCTTATACAGGGTTGTTTGCAATCTCTGATAACGAATTTGAATGACGTCATGTGCGTCAGGAATCATACCGACAGCTGAACTGCGGCGAGAGGTGACAGACCAGTAATGAGTGATTTCATAATCAGAGTGCACGGTGTATCACAGTAGCAATGCCCAAGAAAATCGAACCTTTTTGAGAGGGTTACATAACAACCATTTTCGATGCCAAGTACAGTTACGTGAAAATCATAGGAGCCTGAAAAATACGTGGTTTTGTTATTTCCATGAAAGGCATCTTGTGTGTACCTAATAAGACTGGCAAAGTGGAAATAGCAAGCAAATCCACCCCCTCCTCCCGTCACAAGTCGCCGCACCCCAAGAGATGATACAAATTAATTCCATTCGAGCTTTATCAATCTCATTAAGTACACAGACGATGCCCTTCTTGGAAATAACGAAACTTCGTTTATTGCAGGCTGCTTTTATTTTTACTTAACTGTACTTGGCATTGGAAAGGGTTGTTATGTAACCCCCCCAAAAAGGCTCGATTTTCTTGGGAATTTCTGCTGTGAATCGCCGTGCACTCTGACTATGAGATTACTCACTACTGGTCTGTCACCTCGCGCCACAGTTCAGCTGTCGTGTGACTTCTGACGCATATGATGTCATTCAAAGTCGTTATCAGAGACCGGAAATAACTCTGTATTTCCCTTGTAATCCTTTTCTTCCGCTTTTCTCGTATTCCTCTTGTTTTTTGGCATCCAGTTAACCTTTTATTCTCTTCGTTCTCCTTGTATTTTTACGTAGAACCACATATGGGTGGTTAAGTTACAAACCAAAGGGAAATTACATTCGAAGCGGAACCAACTTCAGATAGGTCGATCAAAGAACGTATCGAAACGAAACAGCCATAATTATTGAAACTTACTTCTGAAGAAGAAAATGATCAGAATGTAATGTGAAGAGACAGGTAAATGTTACACAAGAATTAGTTAAGTGAATATGTACACATTCAGAACTCCGTAAATTATTTTTAATTTTTATCTGTCTTTCCGTTCATTCTTTTTCAACTAGGTCCAAGACCGTTGCTATGGCAATACGAAAACATACAAAGCGAGGCGGCCGTAGTCTCGACATATCACAAGGCAGCCGCCGCAATTTCTTGATTCTTGGAATCTTGCGATAGCCTCAAAGTGGATGACGCCATACACGAATTCCAAGATACCCGGTATAATGGCGTACGGAACAAAGAAGCACTGCCTCTCACCATGGAAACCACTCTGCCTCCTTGATCCAGAAGACAAAAGAAACAGATGAGTTGTTGTCAACTTCCCCACGAGATGGCGTTTGCGAGTTCACGCTTCGTTAATTTCATAGAGGCCGCTGTCCGTTCAAAACATAATATAATAGCAGGTATTGTGTGACATGTCGCCCGTGCAGAATTCCAGTAATGAAGCTGAAGGACGCCATGCGTCTATCACGACGCCAAGCACGTAGTAATAACATTAAAATTGTGGCATTTTTTTTTTCGGTAGAATTAGTTAGTAGGCCTATATAAGCACCACAACCACCACGACGAACACCACCATGAGCATTTGTAGAGTTAGGGGAAAAGACACTACTGGGTGTTCAGTTCAAAGTGTGTCATGGCTCGCTGTATGCCGTCATGTGGCTAGCCGATGAGCCCAGAGAATTCAATCTTCCTACACTTCCGCAGAGGCGTATTACCTATGAGCCAGAGAAGTTGCCTAGCAAATACGACGTTCATTCTGAAGAGTACTTACCGATATGTACGGTAACGTCGGTAGCGGCAGGAATGTGAACTGTTTGGAAACACGTACTGTCGGGATATGGGGAGAGGGTTAAGACGATTACTTACTTATTTGTTGACATTAACTTCGACGGTCAACATGGACACGGAGCATTTGATTTGTGTTGTGGAATGTTGCCGTACGCAACCGATGATAACAAATACCCTGCGTACGACTTGCCCGCGCAAAACACAGTTCGAAAGAGGTTATGGTAGCACACAGACCGTACAGACCGCCATCTGTTGTTACGACGTTCAAGTTATACCGTACACGTTCTCAAGTTCAGATTGAACGCCTTGAATAATAGGCAACTTCTCTGACATATAAATTGAAACTCGCGTCAAATCGATGACTCAGCAAAAGTGACGTCATGACACACTTTGAAATGAACACCAAGTACAGTGAAACATTTCTTCAATGAAAAGACTGCAAGGCCTAATATTATTGTTAAAACTATAGGGTAACTTAGGGTCTTTTGGACAGTGGGGCTTGTTGGACACTTTGTACTTTTACATGTTACCTCACCACTTGAGGGCACCACATTCTGCTAGAAGTCAATGACGAAGTTGCCATGCTGGAGCATCAGTTGATTTAGCCATTTTTTCATTGCATTTAGCAGGTGTATCCTCAACTATAGGGGCTGTTAATTTCATTTCCACTACAATTAATATAAAACCTGAACGAATCCCCTTATTCGTATGTAACACGTAAAAGTACAAAGTGTCCAACTAGCTCGACTGTCCAAAAGACCCTAAGTTACCCTATAACTCATGCAATCAGGAACCAATCCCACACAAGAATTCGTCCAGTTGAAACCAAATTACGCCCATCTATCACTGTAATATTGCCGAACATAATTTGTAATTTCCTGCATGTTGTAGCACCTGATTCTCGATTGTTCCTGCTTAGTACGGGGAATATTTAGAATGCAGTAACGACTCATCCTCATTGAAACCCTATGTACAAATTAACGAGGAACATGATCACTAAATGTTTTTACTGTTAAACATTCTTAGCCTCCACGTTCACCAGATTTCAACCCACTGCACTTCTTTCTGTAAGGCCATAAATGTCGTTGGTGTATTCGACTACTGTGGATAATGAAGTCTTCGTCAGCAGATTCTGCAAGGCTGTCAGACAAAAATTATGTCAGTATTTTGGGAGCATGTTGGGATTGCCATGAGACGACGAGCTGCGGTCTGTATTCAGGCAAGAGTTGGATATTTTGACTGAGAAAATGTAAACAGAATACATCATAACAATTCCAGTATAACAAACGTACTGGTGACCACTATGATCATATTTACAAGCCCTACTCAGAAGCCAAGCATTTGCGGACCTATATTGACAACTAGTTTTTCTTATATATTACGTAATTATGAGGAATTCATACCCGACGTTTTGCCAACTTTTTTTCATTACACCCTGTACTATCAATATTTCGTTATACAGCGTCTATCAACTGATATCTTTTTCTGCTCCGAACGTTTCTCCCGGGAATTTATATTTATTTATTTGCTAATAATTGTAACATAAAATATAACATAAACAGATAAAACTTTACCTCACTCCTGAAAGAGGTTAACTCGTGCTCAGGGGCGGATTCCTGAATTCTGTAATGCTCGGGGAAAGTGGCACAAGTCAAAAGTGTTAATTTTACAGGAGAAGGAAAAAAAACTGTCTTCACACTGATTTATGTCGATTTGATTTTCTTCTGTATGAATTATTGTAATGGGAGAAATACTTACGTCTCTTTTCCCAAGCGAGCAGATGTTCCATAAGTTGTCAATAAATTATTAAAAACATGTTTGTGCAAACTGACTTATGCCACTTTTCCCAAGCACTGCAGAATTCAAATTAAGAAGTATATAATACAATTTGTCTCATGTCTACTGCGCAATAAAAATATAAAAAATTTAAATTTACAATTTTTCATTATTTAAAATCCATATATAACTTTTTTAATTTAATACTAGAACTATTAATATTGACAATATTAGGACATTTAAATATAAATTTGTTATAATTATATTCTTGGGCCTAAATTACTACTATGATTAAATATTGTAACAGTGTTGCATTTTGGTTCAAGTAATCTTAAAGAATTCATACCTTTTGTTTCATAACTATGAAAATACAATTACAAATTATTTCGATATTTATATATGAATTTTATTAATACAATATAATAAATTTGTCTTATTTTAAGAACATTAAAGTCTAAAAACAATTTTTGAGATGGAAAATCAATAGGTTTATGAAGGCAAATTTGATGGTCAATTCCCATAATATTACTCCGTCCAGGCGCCCATACCTATGGTCGCGACGCTGTTATTCTCGGCGTGACTCCTCCTCTTTGCTTACGTCTTAGGAAGTGAAGGCTCTATAAAGTCTAGGTAGGTAGTATCGTTCGCCATTTTTGTTCTTTCGTTGCCGAGCTACTAGACGAGGGATCTATTTGCCACACCGTTAAATATTATCATATCGTAGCTCCTATGATAATAAATTAAACGCACTGTAATTCAGCAAATAAATGAGCGGCAAATAACGTCCTCGTGTGCTTTCTGCGAACGCCAACGAAAGAGCCAAAATGGTGGGCGATTATATATTAAGTATTTATCCAGCCTTAGGAAATGCTTTACATCTTCATCAGCGAATCACAAGACGCACACGTTTAAATGTAGCCGACATGCAACGTGATTGGCTGCCGGAAATTAGAGCGACGCACGGGACTATAGTAAGAAGTTTTAGGCTAGTTCTACGTCAGAAATATGTTGTAAATACAACACTATCTCAGCTATCACCACCACCACCACCAATAGTTGATAGTTTAAATGGTAATTAAATTAAATTTGTTATGCAGTACGTATGCCGAATCCTACGCCTAAACTCATTAAATACCATCTCGCTATCACCAATCCCATAACCTAATAGTTGATACAACGTAATTAAGTAACCAACTAAAAAATTGTTATAATTTCTATTTTGTTTTACATCGAGAAATGAAACTGAACTTTATACCTAATATGAAATTAATAAAGTTCCCCCATTAATTAGAAAAACGAGTGTTCCTGCTGCTGATAAATATGTGTCAAAAATATACATACACACACACTAGTCATTCAGCCTCGGACGTGAGCCAGAATTAACATTTGTCCCATGAGATGGCAGCGCGATCGCTATCGTTTGCGTTGCGCGACACAGTCGCTAATGTTGTTTAGACTCGTGGATGATGGAAATTAATAATTACTTGCAATTGGAGCGTTGTCCGTGACGTCGGGACCACAAACCAATTAAAACAAATCCAGAAGCTATCATGTGCAATATTTATTCGCTGCCGTGTAAAACAAAATAGTAACGATAAAAATGTGCAGTTGAAATCAATTGCATGGGGCCAGGCTCAATCTCCATAACGGTAAACAGATATGACCCCGAAACAACTGCCGCACGGGCGGCGCGGCGCTGCTCTTTGCAATTTTTGCTCGCACGTTAAACGCAACTAATTGTCGACAACATTTTTCGTACATAAAAATTGGTCGGTCAAGAGGAAACCTCTTTTTTCTTCGTTCTGCACATAAAATTATTTCATTATTTGTTAACCGTTTTCAATAATAATTAGATTAGACGTTCGTGGCGTAGTGATTAGCCTCTCTGCCTTCCATCGTTGGGGCCCGGGTTGAATCCCCGCCTCAGTCACAAAGGAATTTGTGTGGACAAAACGAGTGCGAGGAGTTGTTTGTCGAGCTTCTTCCGTTTCCCCTCACCATTATCTAAATTGGAATTTTCAAGTTAAAGAAACGATAAAAAAAAATCTGTTCCTCCATTCACTGTTTGAGTCGCTTAAGAAACTTCTTGCCCCAGCAACTGAAATTTACCCTAGTACAAGCCCCAATAATGCCGCATTCCGATTATTGTGACGTTTTGTTAAGTGGCCTAAGTTCTGAACTGTTAGTCAAGTTACAGCGAGTTCAGAATATGTACGTCAGATACATATGCAACATCCGACGATACGATCACATATCACCGTCTTCGCAAGTCTTTCGTGGCTCCGACTTAAAGAACGCAGAACTTTACACTCTTTGTCTTTACTCTTTCGAATTCTGCACACCTCAACACCAAATTATCTTTCGTCTCGTTTCTCTTATCTATACTCTAACCACGACGTAAATACCAGCTGACTTATCTGTGGCGCGTTAAGTATACCTCTTCATAGAACATCTCGTTATTCATCATCTTTTACAGTATCCACCTCGCGACAATGGAATTCCCTGTCACAAAGTATTAGGGGCTGCAAGACAATAAACACTTTTAAGAACAGCTTAAAAGAAAACCTTCTTAGCATTTCACTCCAATCATACTGACTTAAACTATCACTGTCTACATTGTTACTCTTTCCTTTAGACATGGATCCTGATAGTGCTGTATTTTCAAAATTGTCTCATAATAATCTCTTTCTATTATCTAACATTATTTGAAATATATTAACATTCTATGTATTTTAGCTTAATTCTGCTACATAGTTTGTATTTCAGTGTTTAATTAATAGTTCATAGTATTTTGTTGTTTAATTCGTAAATAACTCTTGTATACATGTAGCTCTTATCTAAATCAAATTGTTGAATTCTTTGTAAGTTGATACGTATGTATGTATACTTTTTGCTGGTTGAGTGGAAGAGAAGGCTTTACGGCCTTAACTCTGCCAGCTAAAATAAATTATTATTATTATTATTATTATTATTATTATTATTATTATTATTATTGTGTCAGCGACGTGAGATTCGAACTCACGACCAGCGTCCCGCGAGAGAACAGACCGCGCGGGCTTCACGGAGCACTTAGGGGCGGCGCGCGGCGGGGAAAGGGGAAAGGGCCTACGCGGCGAGAGAGTGGAGAGAGAGTGCGCGCGCAACTGCTGCGTACGCAGTGAATGGGGAACGGACCTTCCCGTCTCTTCCAGAAGTGCGTCGAAGTGGAGATATCCAGATAATTCTCTACACACCTGTAGAAATTTCTCGCAACTATGATTTGGCTATAAAAGAAGAAACGCCAGCGAACTCGAGCAGTTTTCAGTCATTCATGATTAGTTCAGTCAGTAAGCCAGTGAACAGAGCAAACCAGTCTTGTGTACCGGAGTTCGACTCGAGTGTGCGTCCGCAACTGTATCAGCATCCGAAGGCCTGAGTTCGAGTGCAGTGGACCGCAGTTGGAGGGACCTGAGTTCGAGTGCAGTGGACCGCAGTTGGAGGGACCCGAGTTCGAGTACAGTGAACTGTCTCTGAAGGTCTGTGGTTCGAGATACTGTGAACTCGAGTGACTGAGCTAGAAGAACTGTGAACTGAGAACTGATAGTTCTGATTTGTAAATAGTGCTTTGTAAATATTAGTTAAGATTAACAGTTCATTGTTGTTCGTACTAGTCCAAGTAAATTGTCATTGTCGTCGGTGGAGTGCTATAACGAATACTGTGTTGAGTGAAAATCCAATTGTTGACGAGAGCGCTTAAGGCGAATTGTAGAAAGGAATTATTGTTGGAAGAATAAAATCCTATTGTTGAGTTGAAATAAATTTACATTATTATCATCATCATCATCATTTCAGCATATTTCACAATCACCCTCACTCTGCGAGGTCTCGAGTCAAGCCTCCAGAACATATAACAAATGACTGAAAAATTGAAGGGTTCAGAGCCATAGTGGGTCAAGTGCCATATATTAAAAACGAAGAAAACAAGGATTAAAATTAAGTGATTACCATATTTTAATGAAACATATAGCAAGTAATATAAAGTATGCACATTAAAACTAAATGACATATCAATTTTCATCAACAATGGTATTCACTTAACTTTAACCCTTGCTTTCTCCGTTTATAATAAATGGCGCTTGGCCCACTATGGCTCTGAACCCTTCAATTGTACACAGTGTTTAATAAAGACTACTGCTATTATTATTTTATAACTGGTTATTTTACGACACTTCATCAACTGCTATGGTTATAAAGTGTCTCAGTGAAATGAAGTGATAATGACGGCCAAAGGAGTCCAGGGTCCAGCTCCGAAAGTTACCCAGTATTTGCTCTTAATGGGTTGAGGGAAAACGTCGGAAAAAACTTCAGCCAGGTAACTTGTTGCAACCAGGATTTGAATACTGGCCCGCTCGTTCCACGATCAGGCATGCTAACCGTTATTCCACAGCAGTGGACATTATTATTATTATTATTATTATTATTATTATTATTAGGTAGCAATTAACAAAGCTTTGTTACATTAGATCTTGTGCATGGTTTCCTCAAGAAAGTAGGCCTACACGATCTGGCAGTTGTTTGTGACGAATTTCAGCTTGCTGGTAAGTAACTATAAGGTTTAGAAATATCAAAATAACGCAGAATATGGTTTGAAGAATGCAATTTATTAGTATGTTCGGTTTGCGATATCTAGCCCGCTCGATCTCCAGACCTTACAGCTGTTGATTTTTTCCAGGATCTGAAAAACAGGATACAGACAGAAGTCCCAGTTTTATTGTAACATGTCGTGAACAATTTCCGGGTAATCAGCCAAAGCGGGAATCGAATCCACGCCCGAGCGCAGCTCCGGGTTAGCAGGCAAGCGCCTCTGCCGACTGAGCTACGCCGGTGGGTAGATAGTAAAGGTAAACGTGCCATGAAGGCAACGAGAAAAAATCCTGTCACCATTTGGGATCGAACCCCGAACCTTCCAGTCCGTAGTCAGCTGCTCTACCAACTGAGCTACCCGGCCGCCGGTGGGTAGATAGTAGTAGTAGTAATAATTCTTGTAACTATAACAATGCATTTATTATTATCGTTATTAATAAAAATTTTTAAATACAAAAATGTGTATATAATATTTATAATTTTGTATTAACACTCAAACTATGTAATGAAACATAGTGAGTTTCTAGAGAAGCCCAGTCGCATGAACAATAGCTAAAGTTGTTTTCTTCAATTAAGTCTAACTTGATTTGTGTAGGCATGAATATGTTTAACTTACTTACTTATGGCTTTCAAGGAACCCGGAGGTTCATTGCCGCCCTCACATAAGCCCTATCCTGACCAAGATTAATCCACTCTCTACCATCATATCCCATCTCCCGGAAATCCAATTTTATATTATCCTCCCATCTACGTCTCGACCTCCCCAAAGGTCTTTTTCCCTTCAGCCTCCCATGCATTTCTGGACTCGACCATACGTGCTAAATGCCCTGCCCATCTTAAACGTCTGGATTTAATGTTCCTAATTATGTCAGGTGAACAATACAATAGGTGCAGTTCTCTATTTTCCTGTAACTTCATCCGTCTTAGCCACAAATATTTTCCTAAGCACCTTATTCTCAAACACCCTTAACCTCTGTTCCTGCCTCAAAGTGAGAGTCCAAGTTTCACAACCATATAGAAAAACCGGTACCGGTAATATAACTGTTTTTACATTGTAACTTTCAGCTTTTTAGAGAGCAGACTAGATGATAAAAGATGTTTAACAAATCAGTTTATTGTACGTTAACTATCTGAGTATCATTTACAGTTAAAGGAGTCACTATTTGATAGTACTGTTTTCATACAAGAAGGCAGATGCCTGAGAAGTGGGAAATAAAGAGTATGGTGACGTATGTTACGTCGCCGTTGGAATACACGATCAGTTTTTAAAGTGACGAAAATTAAAACTCATTATAAACCTTTATTTAGGAAATTGAACATTTCAACTGTAGAGCAACACTTCAAATAAAACCAATAATTAATTAACAAGTCTTTGACTGCTGATTTAAAATATTGGTTTATAGATTTCTGATATTATTAAGCAATACTTCGAATAGATTGATTCCCATTTCCTGAAAGCTTGTTTTATTTGAGGTGTTTCCACAGAAACATGAGTAGCTACTCTGAATTGTTTAAGAATTAAGTTTCTCTATAATTAAATCTTTATTCATTTGACTCCTACCATACATTATAAATTGTTCCGACAATAAAGCAACTGAGTAATTGAAATGTCATTGGCTATAGTTAGTTGAAAAGAGCCATTATCATAGAATCAAGAGTAAATAGTAGATGCTGAATTCGAGTAGGTGGTCTATTTCTGTTTGTGGAATATTCAAGTCTGGTTTAAATTTCTTGTAAAATTTTGAGGTCTATTTGTTTTGAAAATCTATATTGTCACAAAATGAGTATCATGCACAGTTTATAAATCATTCCTAGTTACCTTGCCACGTTGAGATCCAACATTTTCTAAATATTCAATATATAATAGCTCAGTATCAAAATAAGTAACCAATATAATAATCAGTTCACTTTAGAATATTATCTTCCCTAAATTAGCTTTCCAAAGTGTCTTCTAAATGTTATGTTATCAGTCATTCTTCCTTAAAGAGAGACATGAAATATTATTTTCACAACTTCTGTTGGAACAGCTGTGGTGTCATCCGCCATATTTAATTATCTGTCAAATGAGTTAACTGCCTAAAATCCACATTTAAAGTTAACAAACACGTAACAATCTGTTAAGCCAAACTAGTGTTGAAGACATGAAAAAACTATATTTAACAAACTGTTTAGAGTTTAACATTCATTAAATATTCTAACAGTACTTGGCGAAACCGGCCATAAGAATAAAGATTTAACAATGGTAGCTTTTAATCTTTTCGTACTTTACAAGTAGTAAGGGGTATAAAGACATATAGAACTTTATACATGATATTACCATGATGGGATTCATGACCTCAAAGTTTTATGTGTGTATGTATAGGCCTATACGAACAGTATACTTTCGTTGAAAGAAAAGAGAGCACCTAACAAATGGCCTGATGATTTATTTACTGATTGTGGAAAAATTAAGCCGGTGAATTATTTGCTTTGCCTGCTTCTAATTTTATGAAAAGACGGAACTTCAAACATGGCAACTGCAAAGAGAATAAATAATGGCAAGAAGTTAGTCAGTTTGTTTTATACTCTGTCTTGTGGAATGCAAACATCATTAATAGAACAAAGAAGTTGATATATAAGTCAATATTACAAAGTATTATAATTCTCTATGTTGTCGAAATATTGACGTACATATTAATGACAGCTGAAAATGGGTTTCTGAAGCAGAGCCTCAGAAAATCACGACGAAAAAATAAGGATACCGAAATATGAAGCTCAGTGGAATTGGAACGAAACTATAGCCGAGTGGTGAGGACATATTCAGAGAATGACAAGTGAACGATACCGAAGATCAATCAGTAGTTGAACATCGAAGACGAAGTTGAAAAGGGTTGGCCAATTAAAAATAATTGGCTCATAATTCTAAGGCCGTAACAGGTCAACAACAGCCTACATCATTGCAAGTTTGATCTTGATGATGTTGATAATGACGACGTTGTTGTTGACGATGATGACGATGACGAAAATTCTCTTTAATACAAAATCAGATGACGTTTTGCCACAGTTCATTTACAATTATTTCACGTATAGTAACTTACTTACTTACTGGCTTTTAAGGAACCCGGAGGTTCATTGCCGCCCTCACATAAGCCCGCCATCGGTCCCTATCCTGAGCAAGACTAATCCATTCTTTATCATCACATCCCACCTCCCTCAAATCCATTTTAATATTATCTTCCCATCTACGCCTCGGTCTCCCTAGAGGTCTTTTCCCTCCAGCCTCCAACTATACGCATTTCTAGATTCGTCCATACGTGCTACATGCCCTGCCCATATCAAACGTCTGGATTTAATGTTCTTAATTATGTCAGGTGAAGAATACAATCCGTGCAGTTCTGTGTTGTGTAACTTTCTCCATTTTCCTGTAACTTCACTTCTCTTAGCCCCAAATATTTTCCTAAGAACCTTATTCTCAAATACCCTTAACCTATGTTCCTCTCTCAAAGTGAGAGTCCAAGTTTCACAACCATAAAGAACAACCGGTAATATAACTGTTTTATAAATTCTAACTTTCAGATTTTTTGACAGCAGACTGGATGATAAAAGCTTCTCAACCGAATAATAAAAGACATTTCCCATGTTTATTCTGTGTTTAATTTCCTCTCGAGTATCATTTATATTTGTTACTGTTGCTCCAAGATATTTGAACTGCTCCACCTCTTCGAAAGATAAATTTCCAATTTTTAAATTTCCATTTCGTACAATATTCTCGTCACGAGACATAATCATATACTTTGTCTTTTTGGGATTTACTTCCACACCTATCTCTTTACTTGCTTCCAGTAAAATCTCCGTGTTTTCCCTAATCGTTTGTGCATTTTCTCCTAACATATTCACGTCATCCGCATAGACAAGCAACTGATGTAACCCGTTCAATTCCAAACCCTCTCTGTTATCCTGGAGTTTCCTCATGGCATAGTCTAGAGCAAAGTTAAAAAGTAAAGGTGATAGTGCATCTCCTTGCTTTAGCCCGCAGTGAATTGGAAACGCATCTGACAGAACTCTGTTGTACGTTTCACTGAGACATTTTAATTAATCGAACTAGTTTCTTGGGAATACCAAATTCAATAAGAATATCATATAGACCTATATAACTTCCCTCTTAACCGAGTCAACTTAAAAATGTATTTTATTAAAATAAACACAAATAAACAACTATGTGATAGAAACAGTGTAAAGTGTAATAACGAGGAATGCACAAATTGCAGTTCTGTTGTTACCACTCAGTTTTATTTTGAATATAATTTTGTTTATATAACATCTCTCTTTCCTCTATAAAACCGCATCGTGTAGGGTCGTCCTTCACAGAGACAAGTCTGCAGCTCGTGATACGGCCTGTGCAGTATTTTTAACGGCTGTGGATACATATTTATGGACATTATCCTGTGCATTGAGTTTATAGGAGGCCATGACAATAAGTCGAGTGCGCCATAAAGAAGAGCACTGTTACTTTACGATGCAGAGCACACGCCTCGCGGTACTCAATGTGTTTTCTGTGCGGTTCGTCCTTCCACTTTTTACATCGGTGATCACACTATTCGGTCCAGCGTCGGTGCCTTGACCTCACTGTCCTCGATGGAAAGAGCTTTAGAGTGCAGAAGAGAGAAGTCTATTTCCGACTCATGCGAAAGGAATTATCAAATTGTCGGAGCCTAATAGGCAGGAACAGCCATTTGTTTTTAGGCTGCTCTCTGACTGTTTCACCGTAACCTCTGCATTCATGTTGCTCCCAAAAATGTATGAAAGCTATATACAGAGTGAGTCATAAGCAGGCTTCGAGACTTTGGACCAGATACAATAAGTTTATTGTGCATGTACAGGGACATCATTTTATTTTTACTAACATTTTTAATATTAACCTGTCTATACCTTTAGAGAACCGGAAACACAGTTTGCTATCCCCTTCCACGACTGTAGTTCGATGATACTGGCGTAAAACACAAAAAAAATCACTTTACTAGGTATAGGAAGGAAGAAAAATAGTTCATCCATTTACGTAAACTAGGAAATATCGCAATTTTGAGTTTCATAATTTTCATTAGGTTTTTCTTTAATCAAAGTACAGTACTGTATTAAGAATAAGTGTTTTTTACTCACGAACTGAGTTATCCATGCGAACGTATTCATTATGCACTGTACATTATACTGTCTACAGCACATTAGCGTACAATATAGAGAAAGAAGTTAATTTGAAAAATAATCATAATATGAATATTTAAACACAAGTTTGAAAATGGTGGCCGTTCATTTCGATACAGGCTTCAGTTCTTTTGTGCCTATTCTCGCACTATAGACTACTGCATCTAATTCCAATTGCCAGTTTCGTCCTTCGTACTAGTAACTCATGTTGAAATAATTCTGTACCTACTCTACGTACTGTAAATTCAATCTTAACTTCTGCCGGACCCGAAAATATAAAATTACTCAGACATGCTATCTACTGTCCGTCCAAGTGGTTATGCCGCAGGATTGTAGAAAGGGGGGAAATCACGTGACAGTTAATTACTTAACGAGGCCCTTTTATTTAAGTTAAATTAAACAGCTTTATAATATTACGTAAACGTCCAATTCCAAACAGAAATGTTTTCAGAAAAGAGCTAAGACAGCCCAGCTATTACAGAGGGGCGAGCAGAAGCAGGCGGGAGAAATCGGGATGCGACGTAGGCAAACGGACAGTACCTGTGCGAAAATATGATTCAATATTGAAAGCTCTTTCGTCACTGGAAAACGCGAACATATTTCTTGAACGTACTATACTCATTTAGTACTGCTTACTATCTGCGGTCTTGTTTCTGTGTGGAATTGGAACTTCATTAGTAGAAGGGGTGGGAGTGAAGTACATTCAAAAACTCAGGTACAATAAAAATTGAAGTAAAAGAAAATGATGTCCCTGTACTATAGGTTGTTGACTCGCTGCAGGTAGTGAAATGTAGAGATGTGTTGAGATAACAACGTTGCTATTTAGAATAGAGTACGGTAGTATGGGGAAACACACATAATCTGAAAGTAAATATACATTACACAATGACAGTGTCAAAAAAATGTGAAAAGCATTTATTCTCCTGTCTTTTATAAGCATTTGTGTTTAATTATACACAGTGTTAATGGTGGAAATAAACATGTAGCAATTTTAATTTCTTCATTTGTCCTATTAGTGTCTTTATGAAGTGCAGTTACAGTACCGAATTGCAATGTACTACAAGATACATTTTCAGTGTCTCAAATGTAAATATTTTTTTTTCCCTTATCTACCAGACACAGTTTGTACTGTGAAAAGTTGCCCTCTACGTCGCGTGACGTGATAGGAGCAAAACGAAAAAAACCTAACATCATTGCAGTCTCTAAGAGACAGTCCTTTATTCTCGGGTGATTCTTTGTCTACTAATTTTCTGTTTATATAACACAATGTTCCATATCCTTTATTTTTACATAAAATTGATTTACACTTCTGTTTTACGGTTCAGTAACCGGTGTACTTGGTGTCTCATTAATTCTCTGAGCCATTTCCTCAACTAATTTGAGGGCATCCGGCATCTCTTGCTCTGATTTTTCTAACCGTATAATAGTTTCAGACACAGTCTGAAAATGGGTTTGTATAAAAACCAAATTATTCATCAGAACCTTCAAATCCAAAGCGTTTTCCTTTGCGTATTTATTGGCATTCATTCTACAGTACCCCCACCCACTGTACGCTTTATCACTATACTCAGTACGCCGTTATGAGAATTTCCCACTGAACTGTTCTATTGGGTCCGAAGTCTCGAAGCCTAGTCATAAGTATGCTTGGAAAACACTTGAGCGTGGTTCTGGATAAAACACAATAATAATTCCTTATAGGAAAATTTTACGGCAAATGCTTATTTTCTGTAAAAATTAACAATTCCAAGAACGATGGATTGGATGCGGTGGCCCAGAGTCTTGGCCACCCAGCTCACCCGACTTCACCCCATTAGATTTTTATCTTCGAGGTTGTTTGAAGATTGCCGTCTATGGCACACCAGTGAATGATGCAGAGGAGCTATTGCAACTTGTTCAAAATGCATACCAATTGATCCGTGGTGACAAATTGGTGTTACAGCGAATTCATCAATCGTGTGTACGTCAGGCATGCGTAAACATTAGAGGGGGACACATTGAGAACTTTTTGTAAACATTAAATGATAATGCCATACATCTTCCAGTCGACCTGGTTGGCGAGTTGGTATAGCGCTGGCCTTCTATGCCCAAGGTTGCGGGTTCGATCCCGGGCCAGGTCGATGGCATTTAAGTGTGTTTAAATGCGACAGGCTCATGTCAGTAGATTTACTGGCATGTAAAAGAACTCCTGCGGGAAAAAATTCCGGCACATCTGGCGACGCTGATATAACCTCTGCAGTTGCGAGCGTCGTTAAATAAAACATAACATTTAACATTTACATCTTCCAGTCAGAGTTTTGTGTTAATTATTTTTATTTCGTCCAGGAACACGCTCACCACGTTTCCAAACATGTACTCATGTCAAAATCAAAACAAAAAGATCAAAAATACTGTGTTCAGATACTTAGAAATCTTATCTTTCAAGAAACTGTTAAACAGCGGTGCAAATAATCCTCTGTCATACCTCGGAGGGTCCACACTTGTGGAGTAACGGTTAGCGCGTCTGGTCGCAAAACCAGATGGCCCGGGTTCGATTCCCGGTCGGGGCAAGTTACCTGGTTGAGGTTTTTTCCGGGGTTTTTCCTCAACCCAACATGAGCAAATGCTGGGTATAACTTTCGGTGCTGGATCCCTCACTCATTTTACCGGCATTATCACCGTCATCTCATTCAGACGCTAAATAATTTAAGACGTTGATAAAGCGTAGTAAAATAACCCACTAAAATAAAAAAAAAAAGTAAAATACCTCGGAGGCCGTTTGCAAGCAGTCAGTTTTCCTTTTCTGTAGCAATCCCCAACATTCCTTACGGGATTAAAGACAGAGATGGGCATTCAACGTGAATACGTTATCACTTAACAACGGTGACAAACTTCGTTTTAATTTCTAGTACTGTAAAAATTTCCTGGAGTTTATTTAGGCTACAGTAATTTAATAAAATACTAAATTGTTAATTTTTAAAATACAGTATGATCTTTTAAAAGGGTAAAATTAAGGAAATGGCTATTCAATCACTGGTTGGTGGTCGGAGAGAGAGGTGGTCTTTTAAAAGGAGTGTGATTTACATTGGTTTTAGGGGAGAGTTGGGTAGTATCGGACATCGGGTAATATCGGACAGTCAGTTTCTTTCATCTACCACAAGATGATAGTACCTGAATGACATGGTTACGTTTATGTGATGTCGCATACAGAAACGTAACCATGTTATTCAGGTACTACCATCTCGTGGTAGATGAAAGAAACGCACTGTCCGATATTACCCGATGTCCGATACTACCCAACTCTCCCCTATGGATTTTTAATTCGGTTCTTTAAAAAAATCGGTCTTTAGGAGGAGTGGTCTCTCAGACAGATTTTACTGTAGCCTATGTGGTATGTTTCTTGTGCATTAGACCCTTAATTGTATGTCTTTAGAATCAACATCTAGCTCTTAACCCATTTAAATGTTGGATATTCACTTCAATACCTCCATAACTACTGACAGTTTCTATATAATTTTAATCATTGTTATATCCTCGACCACGCCTCATTACATCCATTACCCACAATGCAGGCCTACTCGAATGTATACACTTAAGTTCCAGTATTATTAATTCATGATCACTAATGCACTGCTTCAAAGAGGAGATTTTCGAGAATTAAAAAAAAAAATTATAATACTCTCACATTAAACCAATTCCTAGAACACATTTACACTTCTTGTGCAACCGTGTTCCCTTGGAAACTCACCTTCTTTATCTTTTATGACACGGTAATTGGGGACACGGTTTGAAATCTAGTATTGGATCTGTAGATTTACACAGTGGAATGAGAAATTGTGTGTTTATTTGTTTGTCTGTTTGTCCCTTTGTCCCTCAGTCCGTTCATCTGTTTCTCTGTTCGTTCTTTTTTTTTCTTTGTTTATTCCTTTATTTATTAGGATTATACACAGTATAGTATGTTATTAGGATTAAAATAACATACAGGTAACTTAATATCTTTCTAAACACTATGATTTTCTGAATATTCTTATTTTACCGTAAAATATACATAACCGTAGTTTCAACACCGCTGAGCTATGGAGAGAGTTTTACACATCTCAACACTGCTGTCGAATTGTTAATACAGGGACAGTAATAGTATTAAGTTTTTTTACTTGTTCCAAATTCTAGCTGTGAAGCAATGTATGAATACCAGCGAATAGGGATTATAAAGAATGGACACTTCGCGTCGGTACCTTTGATGTAGCCGGACCGATTTCAATGACCTTCAAGCCAGCTAAAGCGTCAGATTCTGCTTTCTCCCTAGAGTTGGCGCTGACATCAAACCAGCTAGCAGTCGACACAGCGGAAATATAACACATATAATTAATACATCTAGGTACATTATGTACTCAAATAAAATAAATTGGATCCATAAAATAAAAAATCCTTCATTAACTATAATATCTAGACTCTAGAGTTCCTTTATAATGAGAGTTCAGACGTTGACCCCAACAACAATTAAAATATGTAATGATTTGATAGCGCTGAAAATGGAAAAACAAAACTCTTACGAGAAGTAAAACCATATACCTATATTATATTATATACAAATATTAAACGAATTCGATACTTAATTTTATAATGTATTATATTATTTTACAATATAATTTACGATATCTGAAATATAAAATATTATTATTACAACTAGTTTGTCACTGAGAAATAAGGAAAAGCTGTTAACTTGGATATATTTGAAGCAAAGCGTTACTGGATTATGCAACAAGGTAGGCGATGTTTGGATCCTGTGTCTCAACTCTATTATCTTAGCGTATGCTCGATTACACTACCTCTAGCGCTTGAAAGTGGAACTAGCCGCTGGCGCACGGAGAAACAAAACACAGGAAAATTCGCTCAGTGTCCATTCTTTATAATCCCTATTCGCTGTGAATACCATGGAATGTTAATAAATACAATAAAATACAATACAATACAATACAACAATCGACTTCTCATCAATGGTTTACTATGTCTAATTATTTAGTTTAGCTGTCCTCTACAACTCTTGGAAGTTTGAATAATTTCCCGGGTAGCTCAGTTGGCAGAGCGCTGGTACGTTCAACCAGAGGTCCCGGGATCGATACCCGGCCCCGGAACAATTTTTCCCTTGAAATTATTCAAATCTGTTTTACAGAAAGCTTTACCTGAAAGATTAGATTTGCAAAATATATGTCACTGTGTACGTTAACAGGAAACCACAATTTCAAGTCACACAAGTTTGTGTGCACTCGATGTGGGTCTCTGGCGTTTCGTCAGCCCACGCGAGTTGTGTTGATATAAAGGGAAAAGTTGAGACGGTGTCGGGTAGAGTTCCCGGGTAGCTCAGTTGGCAGAGCGCTGGTACGTTCAACCAGAGGTCCCGGGATCGATACCCGGCCCCGGGACAATTTTTCCCTTGAAATTATTCAAATCTGCTTTACAGGAAGCTTTACCTGAAAGATTAGATTTGTCTTGGAAGTTTGTTGGTAAAATTTCAATTAATCTTGTATTGTATGCACAAAAGGCTTATTAATGTGTAAGTACATGAATTCGTCCCGGGTTTGGTACTCTAAAAGCCAAGTAAATTATTTAATGATGCTGTCAACTATAGTCCCGTCGCTCTAATTTCCGGCAGCCAATCACGTTGCCGGTCGGCTACATTTAAACGTGTGCGTCTTGTGATTCGCTGATGCATTTCCTAAGGCTCGATAAATATTTAATATAATCGCCCGCCATTTTGGCTCTTTCGTTGGGTTCGCAGATAGCACACGAGGATGTTATTTGCCGCTCAATTATTTGCTCAATTACAGTGAGTATGATTTATTATCATAGGAGCTACGACATGATAATGTTTAACTGTGCGGCAAATAGATTCTTCGTCTGGTAGTTCGGCAACGAAAGAACAAAAATGGCGAACGATACTACCTAACTAAACTTTATAGAGCCTTCACTTCCTAAGACGTAAGCAAAGAGGAGGAGCCATGCCGGGAATAACAGCGTCGCGACTATAGGACGAGAGATGGTAGACAAATTTAGGCTAGAACCCTCTATTAGATACAGAGTTTTCTACCTGAAGTAAATCTATGGCATAGGACTCTCAGCTTTACGCTTGTAACCGAGGAAAGAGTGGCAAGAACTTAACGCCTTTTAAATCCTTCCCTCTCCGCCGGTTTTGAATCTTCGACTATCTGATCATACGGCCAGAAAGATAAGTGCAAGGCCTCCGAGAACAACAATAAGCAAAATATTTCGTGAAAAATTGACTAAACTCCTAATTCTATTCACTTTATTTCCATAAGGTACATAAAAATTTAAGAATGTCGTAAGAAAGTAACATCCCATAAGAGTCTACACTGTACTCATAACTCTGAATTCACTATAGATTAGAGATAGAATCTTCTGCTTTATGTCGACATAGATTAGCCACTTTCCTGTCCTGAATAGGACGGAGAATACTAAAGTGAAGTAAGTGGCCATTTATTTTGGAATTGGCATGCATAGTTCAATCAGCACCACAGCCCTCTAAAGAGTTCCCGCACGCGATTTTATTACAGTTTCTCCTCCTCTCACTCTTCCCTCGTTAAATGGCAAATAAGGATCCGATGTCATGAGCGATGGCGAAGTTTATTTGCATCAAAATTTCGAAATTGATATTTTACACCATCGCGTTACTTTCCCTATACTTCGCATAATGAGTCACCAGGAATTGGGACTGATGTGACAGATTTGCATTGCCATGCATGGAAAGTGCTGGTTCGCGTGTTTGAGGGTTTATCACACATTAACTTCACGTGAAAGAAATCCCCAAATTACTCCGATCACGTCGCACTAATTGTGTCGTTAGTGTTATCGCTCGGTTCCGTCTTCCGACGCTGCCATCGAGGTTGCAGGTTATTCATGGAGGATAATGAAGTAGACTACCCATTGTCCATAAATCTTGAATGCACAATATTATATAAATTCACTACCGTTAACCTTATAAAAATATGAAGAAATACTAGGGTCATTTCATAAACAGTGCTCAGGTTGGTAGAACTAGAACTCTGAAGTGGATGACGCAACAACAATGAAAATTACGTCAGTTGCAGTTGAAGGCTTCAGGAAGAAGGACTTGCGTTTGGGGTGCGAATTAAGATTTAGAATAAGGGGGAGGGATAGAATCCTAGATTGAGTATACCACACATAAAATTATTAAGTGTTATCCTCATTCGATACGGTGAGGGTTGGACGCGTACTGTAAATTACCTGTAGGTATTTTACGTGTAATTTACATGTAAAGTACGTAATGTAGAAAACTGTTTTATACACAGAGTAATAAACTAACATTTATTGTGGATTTCTTTGAGATTTTTGTCATGTAACAATACTCAAGACACGAGTAGGCTCCATTTCTAGCTCTCCTTACATAAACACAGAGTATGCTATGGACGAAATAAACACACGTGCTTGTTCCTCAAGCCTTGAAATATAACTGACGAAATTTGCATTGGTGTTGCATTATCCACTTCACAGTTCTACCAACATGTGCATTATTTATGAAATGACCATTGTTTATAGAGAAACAAAAATAATAAGCCTCTAGAACAAGATTAACATTTTAAATAATACTTCGGTTGCGATGTGATTTATAAACAGATCATGGCACAGATGAAAATTTGCACAAATTGCAATACACTTAAGGAACAATACACAGAATATTGGAAAAGAAAACGAGGGAGGATAAGCACTATGCCGAACTTCACATATGGATGTGAAAGTTTGGTTCTCAAAAAAAGAAAAGTACAAGCTGCAAAAATTATATCTTTACGTAGAGAAAGAGGTCGCGCCAAAGAAACAGTCCAATTCTGAGGCTTACGTTGATGTTTCGTAACAGGCCCTTTTTTACGGTGATTGGTTATTAGCCCTTCGCCCAATCCCCAAACTGGAAGACCAACCCTTATCGGCATTATAACTGGAACTTGGAATATTCAGGTAGTCCAAATTTTGTTGCTAGCTCTGTACAATGTGCTAGAAAATGGCCTAAATGATAGATCATTCCTCCCGTCATATAAATCGAATCAAATCAATATTCACATATCAATTGACTTGCAGTAGAGTGTCGTTTTAATCCTAATTATGTATGGTACATATGCAAAATTAATGAAACAAGCATTGAAACATGCGGAAATGTTTTTAAAATATGCACTATAAATATGCAATTGAATCAGTTATGTATGTCAGAAACGGAGATTTCTACATTTTTAGGACTTAATTTTGACGGACCTATACAGAACGCACAAAAATTAGACCTACACCATCGTGAGGTCCAAGACGTGGTCAAAACAAGTACTTTTTTTTAGTAATTATCCCATGGAATGAAATGTCACCTTCCGTCATCATAAGGCGTCGAAGACGTAGATTCACTACTCATGTAATCAGTTTTCATATTGACACCTGAGTGTAATGTGGTAGGGAGATTTTGTTTATTGTGAATAGAGTGTGGAAGCAGGACATACTTCAGCCGTCGGCACTGTAGGAGTGGACAGTACTGCCATTTTCGACGCCACAAATTATTCCTTCACTTCAGATGTTTAAATAAAATTTCAATAACACACCAACAAGTTCACATGCTTCAAAAGTACACAGTGTCTCTAAAAAAACAACACATAGCTAGCGATTCAGGTCTATGTTCATGCAATTATACACATTACTTTTGAGTAACATGTTTCAATTTCTTCAAAATAAGGTATTTCCATGGTTACAATGTCTTTGTTTTTATCTCTATTGAAAAATGGCTTGGAGCAAAGACAAAAGATTGCGATATGGTGTATTTCAGTCCCCACAATGTCCGCAAAAATATGAAACATACTTCAACAATGACCCATCACCTTGATTAACCGTTTATCGCTTTGATGATATATTCATCGAAATCGGTTCAGTTGCTGACAATTACAAAATGAACAGCGGTCGACCACATAAAGGCCGATCCCTTGAAAAACATTGCTGTTGTACAAGAGGAATTTTTACATAACTTAGTCAAGCAAATCAACAAGACAATACAGTGCAGAATCTGGTCTCACCAGGTCAACTACAGGGATAAATCTTGAGGAAGGATCTTGAAATGCGGCCCTATCATACTCAAGGAAGACAGATTGGTAGAGGAGGACCTATGCATTGGCCAGCACGTTACCCGGATCTTACTCCCTGCTGTTTTTTGCTGATAGCATTCCCGAATGTCGGCTGGCGACGCACGGAGGGGACTGGCATAGGGATGACGGGAGGGTTGCCTGCTCGAAACCTGGGTACGCAGTGAACCTTAGTGTAGTCAGCGGGTGTGGGTTTGGGAATGCGCGCAGCTTGAGGGTTAGCGCAATAGATCGTAACAGATCGCAGTGCTGGGTCATAGTGCCCGTAAATTCTATTCTATTCTACATGAACACAAGTCATCTACAACACACAACAGAAACAGGAACTCACAATAATAACAACCACCTATTGGTATAACCACAGATCCTAAACACGCAATATGACCACAGACGCCTCGTGCTTAAATTACACGAGCGCAATAAAGATCACGCTCACAAGTATCATACGTAATTTTATTCATGACCATAACGAAAAATTCTGTTTTATAAAAGAAAATATGTGTAAAAATAAGTCCTCATATAATCACATACCGTGGCATGGATTTTAGAATTGATACGTGTACTAGGTAGGTCATGATGTAGGAGGCCATGACTAGTGAAGAATGGTATCTAAGGCGTTGGATAAATAACAAATAATAATTAATTATATAATTTTAATATATATTTTCGCCTTTTTGAAGTTTCAGGGATTATTTAGAAGTGTTCACGGGACTAATGTGATTAAAATAATTTCACATTTTACTTCTGTAAACTTGAGAGGAATATTAAAACGTATTTTATCATCGTGTCTGTTTAGCTCAGTTGACTAACGCGTGTTGTTATAAAATCCTATAAACCCAACTTCGCAGTTCGCAGGTTTCGCAGGTTCAAGTCTTCTCGCCTCCCAAAAGGTAAATTATTACAAATAAAAAAAAATACATATTAGATATGGATGCAATGCACAAATTACGACGTAGTAGATAGAGAAAAGAGAAGGAGATTGAGTGTATGTATATTTAAGAAATGGTAATAAAGAAGTAGAGGTAATGACATCCAGTAACTAATATATTAACTTCTTGAATAATAGTTGAATGGAAAAGTATACGTGTGTACCCGGGTACTAGGAAAATAGTAATGAACTGTGAGGTACAGTCTTTATCTCACTAGTGGAATAAAGTAATGTTGAATAAAAGCCTACTTTACAAACGCAAAAGTATTTAGTGAAGGCATATTTTTCGTTATGGTCATGGATAAAAACAGTAATATGCGTTACAAGAGCGGTGTGTTGACGTTTTCATGTTCGAGGAAAAGATTGAAAAAGCGAAACGTAGTTGAGCTTTTTTAATTTCCGAGAACATGAAAACAAACATACCGCTCGTGTATCGTACATTATTTTGTGCGAAGATCGTTTATTACATACCTGAAAGACAAATTTCTAATTAGTTGCAATGAAATCTCTATGTTGGTTTCTGTTTAATGACGGAAACTTCGGAAAACCAAAATATCTTTCTTCAACATTGTTGCTATAAAATGTTTTCTGTGTTTACCATACTCCAGCAGGCCGTGATATACGTCTGTCTTCCCCCCTCCCAGTCTATAAATGCGAACTTAAAACAAACGGTAAGGTTATGTAATGATTTATTTTTCATTTTAATATTTTAACAATATTATTTATATAACATATTGCAGTAATAACACCGGCATCTGGAATCTTGTTGATTTTTTCACGGCTTCCTTAATGTTACTTGCATTACAAATGCAGTAACTTTTGTGGTGTTGTAGAGTTTACTTAATTTTTGCAAATATTTAAAAACAATAATTAACAGTGCAATTTAGGTGAAATTGCAGTGGTAAGTTTCCAATTTATAATTATTACTATGTTAAACGTCTCTAAAAATAATATGTTAAAAGCCTAAAGCAGTAAAATGAATGTCGCGCTTAAGCGGTAAGAAGAGGGAAATTGTTATGAGTGTTACGTTGGGAATACTGAATGTGGTATTTCACACTTACCGCGTATTGGTTCTGTGCGTAAAGCAAGCAAATACGCACGCTCTCGCACAAAAGTTATACTTGATCATCAATAAAGTGATATGAAAAAAAAAAGAAGACGAAGGAAAAAAAAAAAGAAAGAAACGTGGTCAACGTTACCGTGGCAACAGGCTACTCTCTCTTCTGTTTAAGCGATGCTAACGCTTCTGTCAAACTCAACACTCGTTGGAAAGACAATAGTAGCCTTAGTTTCAACGGTTACACAATGTCGTATAATCAGCTGTTTTTGTAATAGATGTAATGCGTATGCGCTAGTGTGCACAAACCCGGTTCGTTTTCACATCGTAGGAGTAAACAAATGTGGTTTGTACAAATATTTGAATGCGTCTGCATGCTCACAGGCGGGTTTATGCAAATTGGTTTGTGCATTGTAAACTGTAGTTCACAGACTAGACCTACACACATAAAACTGGGGCTAACTTCTACGTTTTGCTGAGATACACAAATAATTAGCTTGCATGAGAATCTTCACACATCTAAATGCGCTGTATGTTACTAATAACACTGGTCTACAGTGGTTTTGCTACTGAACAAAAACAAGTGTACCAGTCTTAATTTGAGTGTGCTGATTACAGATCTGAAGTCCGTTTTTTCTACCACAATTTTAAAATAATAACATTTTTAATACATTTAGATCAAACTTATTTTATTTTATTTTTTTATTTTAACTAGCTAGCTAGTGAGTACAAATTAAATTTATAAAATAAAAATGTTTCTAGCCACTACCGTAAGAGTCAGGCTCATGTACGGTGTGGTCTTAGTCAATAACATAACTTAAAATTTACAAGGACAGTTTACTAAATGCAGTAACTTAATTCAAACCAATAAATACAACACAAGAGCAAGAATAAAGGTGAAAGAGAAAATACACATTTAATATAAATTGACAATCCGACACAAGCCAGTGATATTCAATAAAAACATGAATATAGTCGACAGAAATAAAAGGTAAAAAAATATATATTTGTTAATATTAGGGCCTATATATCATGGATAATTTTACAAATTTCTTTTTTAAAAGCTTCAATTTTAAAAAATTTCAAATTTGGAAAATGGTTTGTAATTTTATTATAAAGTCTTGCGCCGAAATAAAATACTGAATGTTTTCACTGTCACTGTTTTCTGTTCGATTTTCAGCAGTTTCTAGCTGATATCGTATCTGAGAAAGATAAGCATCCTACATTTTTCTCGAAAATAGTTTTCAATTTCTGTGTCACTACTAGGGAAGGTTCCATTACGAGTTGATCCATGGCTACGGACAAATTTTCCACCGATTTAAGGGACTGCAATGTATTTCAATGAATGCCCGTTTCCAGTCTCTAGTTTATGTGTGGCACAACTTACAAAATATAAACTCTCCACTCGAAGAAAATAATGTATCTCCTCAGAATTCCTCCACGAAATTCTGTACCTAAAATTTAAGAAATATATTTTCAAACGTATATAATACCCATTCGAATAATACGTATTTTCTAATTCCTCAAATAGACCGTTTACCTCTAATTATCTGAATGTCATTGGCTTCGACACGACAGGGTTTCCTCGTCCCTCTTCCTGTCATTCAATGTGACCACTTTCTTACTACACACGACTGTCCCTGAGCAGTTGCAGGGTGAGCTTTGTGTACGTTGTACCTGTAACCTTACTCATGCACACGACACACAAGTCCCCAAGTTCCGAGCTTTGGTAATAACAAGACTGGCAGTCCACGGATTCCATCACCTTATCTGCAAGACAAGAACATACCACGACCCGAGTGACTCATGCGTGTGTACATTGTGCAGCAAGAAATGTCAACGCTATCATATTGAACTGTGCGCCAAAAGAACAAAATCAATAAGCGAGTACGCAAAACAAAAGTAAATTAAATGCAATCTAAATGGCCATTTGGCTGCAATAAATGCATTATTAATATTGTACAACATATAAAAATGTGGACATTGCGATAGTTGTTTTCTTTACGGTCCGACAAGGTTTAATAAACTAGTGTGAGAAATGAAGTTTTTGCCAAGTTTTAAATGCTAATTACATAGTACTCCAATATTCTTATAAATGTATTTAAAATAATATAATATAACAATTTAGAAAGAATATAATAAACTAAGCTCAATTTATATCTCTAACTTTACGGTACAGATGTACTGAATAGTAAGATTTAGAATTAATGTTACAGTCCCATAACTAAAAAAAAAAAAAAAAAAAAAAAAAAACCTTGACATGCTATGATAAATATGATTACAGATCTGGAATCAATGCATCAATTTCAGTATAGAACACTTGAAATTTCCTCAGTAGCAGACAAAAAGTTTTATTTTGTAGACCAGTGTAATTTTTGCATAATCCGATGTTCCCTCTTTTCTGCTAACAGGAGAAGTACTCGAGTTGTCAGAAAGAAATATTGGATATATTTACATCATTAGCAAGAGGTAATGACGTAATTATTAAATATAAAAAGAAACATGATTTTTTGTGCGTGATCGTGCGTATTTGATTGGTTTCCGTACAAAACCAATCCGCGGAAAGTCTAAAATTCCACATTCAGTAGCCTATTCCCAACCTAACACACATAACAATTTCCCTCTTCTTACCGTTTAAGTGACATATTGATTTTACTGCTTTAGGCTTTTAACATATTATTTTTAGAGACGTTCAATATAATAATAATTATAAATTGGAACTTACCACTGCAATTTCACCTAAATTGCATTGTTAATTATTGTTTTTAAATATTTGCAAAAATTAAGTAAACGCTACAACTCCACTAAAGTTACTGCATTCGTGATGCAAGTAACATTAAGAGAGCGGTGAAAAAATCAACAAAATTCCAGAGTCATCACAGACTGGGGGGAAAAAAAGACAGACGTATATCACGGCCTGCTGGGGTATAGTAAAAATACAGAAAACATTTTAAAGCAACAATGTTGAAGATAGATATTTTTGTTTTGCAAATTTGCCGTCATTGAACAGAAACCAAGATGTAGATTTCATTGCAACTAATTAGAAATTCCTCTTTCAGGTATGTAATAAACGATCTTCGCACAGAATAATGTACGATACACGAGCGGTATGTTTTCTTTCAATTCTCGGATAAAAAAAAGCTCAACTACGTTTCGCTTTTTCAAACTTTTCCTCGAACATGAAAACTTCAACATACCGCTCTTGTAACGCATATTACTATTGCTGCCTTTATGCTGAAATGATACACTCCGCCACATTTTGTATACAATTATGTTATGTAATTATTAAAATAGCGAGACGTTAGGCAAATCGAAGTATCATCGTCCAGAAAAGTTTCAAACAAACAGGAACATCGAATTCGTGTCGATGACTCACGGTGAACACATTCTCCAAAACCGAATCGATTCGAACGCAATACAGTCCTCTGATCTCACGTCTGGTTTAAGAGAACTGGGCAGACTGCGTATGGCTGTTGTATATGAGTGAAGAAATTTTGCTATTATTCTTCAACTTCTGAATCTATCAATTTACAATTTTTTACAGCGTACACACAATATTTTCAGCTATATTTTGGCTTTTAGATTACCTTACTAACTCATATACTTGATTGTGTGTTTTTGGAAAATACAATTTCAATTAATGCTCCGCCATAAATGTTGTAACTAAAACCTTTTGCATTCCTAGTGTTTATCGTACGGCTTGCCCTCCCCACATATGTCACCTGCATTTTGTTTACGTTTTCACTCTGTTTAAACGAGAAGTCCTACTGTACTAAGTTATAGTGTGATTATATCTAGTTGGGATGGGACAAAAAATTCGCCATGTGATTACCTGTCATTAGCCTTACAGTTGGAAAAAACTTCGGAAGAATACAATCAGGTAATCGGCCCAAGCTGGAATTGAACCCACGACCGGCGCAGCTACGGATCAGTATCCAAACACGCCTATTGCCTGAGGATTGTGTGGTAAATAATTAGCATAAAAAGCGAACATGGTCTTTACTAATTTCGAGGGAAAAATTGTTCCGGGGCCAGGCATCGAACCCGGGACCTTTGGTTTAACGTACCAACGCTCTACCAACTGAGCTACCCGGGAACTCTACCAGACACTGATCCAATTCCTCCCTCTATATCCACAGAACTCAAAGTGGGCTGACAACCGTCAAGCAACTAACGTTGAGTGCACACTAACTCTGTGTGACTTAAATTGTGGTTTTCTGTTAACGAACAGTGACGTGTATTATGCAAATCAAGCTTTTCAGGTATAACTCCCAGTAAAGTTGACTTGAATAATTTAGAGGGAAAAATTGTTCCAGGGTCAAGCATCGAACCCGGGTTGGTTGCTTGACGGTTGTCAGCCCACTCTGAGTTCTGTGGATATAGAGGGAGGAATTGGATCGGTGTCTGGTAGAGTTCCCTGGTAGCTCAGTTGGTAGAGCGTTGGTACTTTAAACCAAAGGTCCCGGGTTCGATGCCTGGCCGTGGAACAATTTTTCCCTCGAAATTATTCAAGCCAACTTTACAGGGAGTTATACCTAAAAAGCTTGATTTGCATGGTCTTTACTACTTTCAGAAAAGGGGAGAAAATGATAACGATAATGATGATGATGATGATGATGATGATCATGATGATGACAGAAAAATACTCATCAATAGCTGCATGCGGGTCACAGGTTAACTAATACATTCATAGTCTCATCGGAGACACGTGTGAACAGATGCGTGGAAGAAGGAGCTGTGCAGATGATGTATTTCCTACTCTACAAGGTTCGCTCCAAGAGTCAATAAATCAATCGAAATTTCTCCTCCACACAATCCAGCGCCATCAAGAATTTCCCTCATGTCAGCACACGCGTAAAGGATGGCCAAAAATTTCAAACATCTTATCCTTATAAACGATTTCCAGAGTTACTCTAAATAAATAGGAGAGTTAAACACACAGACAACACAAAGCAATAAATAAGTTATTCTTTTGATAGATAATGAACCTTCAATGGCTTTACAAGGGAAAAGGATGGTTAAATATGGTGGAAATGCAGTAAATTAAAAAAAAATCGCTTTAAAATAATCTTTGATGTGTGAAAAATGCATTACGTCAAATTTAATGCGCATTTATGACCTTGTTAGCAGCTGAAGCGCCATTTTTAAACCTCTCGTGCACACAGTTTTTAAACGACACTAAATTCTGATCACAATTTTCCGCAACATTAATTTCTTGCTTTATTCTCATACAAAAAGTTATATATCTTCGAAACTATTAGGAATCTTTCCTCTGGAATAGGAATTTATTTTGTTGCATTTGAAGAATAGCCCTTCATAGCTTTATGAAAGTATCTTTAAAAGTCATTCTTAGAAATCTGAAAACCAATATCAAAGGATGTGCTTTTACGAATACAGGGTGATTCAGACCACCCGTAACAGTAATTTATTTCGAAAACTACTGCATTAAAATTTTCGAAACTAAAATATTTATGACTAAACCACATGTGAACTTTCACTTGAGCTTGATTTCATCAATCAGCCCTAATAGGAAGTGGGGTCAGTGGCATATCATTTTCAAATTTTAAATAGGAGTCGGGGTCAAATAGGGTACCATTTGATAGAGCTTTTCAAAACAAACAACTTTCATAGGAAACGCTATTATTAATTTCTACTCTTTCAATGAAAAAACCTACGAGAACGCAATGCCATTAATATTGAGAAATGTTACAAGAGGAAAATATAAACAAGATAAGTCCATTTAATGTTGACACAGTACACACGCACAATCACCTGGCTGAGTGTAGACCTGGTGGCCGGCAGCTCCATCGTGGGGTGAATACAAGTAAATTACTTCCTACTCGAAAATTTTAATGCACTAGTTTCCGAAATAAATGACATACGATGGTCCGAATCACCCATTGCCTTTTCGTATGTTTTCTCATTGAAAGAGTAGGAATTAACAAAAACGCTTCCTATGAAAGTTGTTTGTTTTGAAGAGCTCTATCAAATGGTACCGTATTTGACCCCGACTCCCATTTGAAATTTTAAAGTGATACGCCACTGACCCTACTTCCTATTAGGGCTGATTGATGAAATCAAGCTCACGTGAAAGTTCACATGTGGTTTAGTTATAAATATTTGTGTCTTGAAATTTTTATTGCACTAGTTTCCGAAATAAATTACTGTTACTGGTGATCTGAATCACCCTGCATAATAATGTCGAAGATATTTTCAATTTATCTTAAAACATAGCTGATATACAGGGTTTTTAAAAAATACGGGGCATAATTTCAGGTATGTATTTCCCACATGTAGACAATCAAAATAGTTCATTACAACATGTGTCCGGAAATGCTTTATTTCCGAGTTATGGCCTTCACAACATTGAAATTCACCGGAACGTTTTTCTTTCCGTAGGTCGTTGCCGTCAAAGGAGACATTAAGAGGGCACTCTGACGTTCATTCCGAGGCGAAGGTTACATTCAGTGTTGTGTAGGTACTTGGATCGAAGGTTTCCTGATCGATGGATAGGTAGAGGTGGCCCAATTGCTTGGCCTCCACGCTCACCTGATCTGAACCCTCTCGATTTCTACTTGTGGGGCCATTTAAAATCATTGGTTTATTCGTCTCCGGTGCCTGATTTGGAATCCCTTCGGAATCGAATTGTGGCATGTTCTGAGGACATACGCAATACTCCTGGAGTTTGGGAACGTGTTCGCAGGTCAATGAGACATCGATGTGAGGTCTGTATTCAAGCAGGAGGTGGACATTTTGAACATCTTCTGTAATGACAACGACCTGCGGAAAGAAAAACGTTCCGGTGAATTTCAATGTTGTGAAGGCCATAACTCGGAAATGAAGCATTTCCGGACACATGTTGTAATGAACTATTTTGATTATCTACATGTGGGAAATACATACCTGAAATTATGCCCCGTATTTTTTAAACACCCTGTATATATAACTATTTTAGCGAATTACTGTATCCTGATACTTCTTTTTCAAAATTTGAGTCCCAAGTTTTTTTTTTAATAATCACGAATTTAAACTATTGCAACAATGATATTCCTACATATAACAAAAGGAAAATGTACTTTCACTAGGAAAAAAATTCAAACTATACCATCTTATCCACTGTGACATAATTATGACATTATCCATAACTTTCATCTCTTCATTTCTCAAAATATGTTTCATGTCCCTTACCACTGTTTACTCTCGAGCCCTTCATATTATAATCTATGTAGTTTAAATTGGCAACTACGGAACTAGGTCAATTTTTGTTCTAAATATTTATCAGTCCCCGAACTTAACAATATGAATTCGACTTTCTATCTCTTTTGACGTGATATGCCAATATTTGACCACTAAGCAGAGAGAAACTGTAACGTTTTGACATAAAAGTTTTCCTTTTAAACTCTGACATCACTCGTAGTAGTAAGGAAACAGAAGAATACGGTTACTTTCTTACATAATCCATTCTATTACGGTATTCGCCAAAACAAACAGTAAGCTGAAATTATCGCTCATCTGCTGTCCACGTTTCCCTAGCAACGAAGTATTTATTTATTGTGTACGATAGTTTCACATATTGTGAATTCCTCTTACAACACCATATCACACTCTCCATTCCTAAACACAGAACATCCTTCTACTCTTCATCTTTCACAGTCTCTGCAGCTCATCTCTGGAACTCTCTACCACAAAATGTCAGAGACTGTCGGACATTGTCTAGTTTCAAAAATAAATTAAAATTGCACTTTTCCAATTCAGATTTCTTTCAGTTATAAGCCCTTTTCTCTGCGATAGTTTTGTAAAACTATAGGCTATATATTTCTTTCCTTCCCTTCCCCTTTTTGTTCTCTTTATCAGCCAATGAATTTATTATCATACCCTTTTTATTGTGAATTTTATTTAATATTCGTATTTCTTTTCTTTATTATTATTTTATTACATTCCATTTTGTTATATTTTACCTTACGTTTTCCATATTAACCATTTGTACTAAATGAGTTGCTTTTACTATATTCCAATGTATTTTACTTTCTTTTTTCTATTATTGTATTATTTTCATGTTGTTTAGTGTCGATTTTATTATGCTATTATTATTATTATTATTATTATTATTATTATTATTATTATTTTTTTTTTTGTAATATCTTAGTATTCTGTTCTTTAACTTTTTGTTAAATTTTAACTGCTTGTATACTTTGTGACCTGGTAGAGTGTAAGAGAAGGCCCTATGGCCTTAACTCTGCCAGTATAAATAAAGAATTATTATTATTATTATTATTATTATTATTATTATTATTATTATTGTGATGATTTCTGCGATTATGATTCTCACAACAGAGGAAAAGGTGTTTTTTTTATAAAGCGCTGTTTGTGTGTGGTCTGTGTTCGGTTACAAGTTATAACAGAGAAACTATAGATTTACAATTTCAGAATGGCGTTAAGGAAATGCGAACAATTGAACGCGGAACCATGGAGTGATCGCATTTCTCCATACGAAATAATCGACTTTAACGATCTCTTACGACTTCTTGGAAGTCAGTACTGTTTTCGCTGTAAGAAAAATCCAAATGTAAACACAAGCACGTGGCTGCCATACCCGTGATTGGCTCACAGTCGAAACACTCACACGACGCAGGAAAATGTAGTCCATATTTGGAAACTATCATCTTGTATTATTTGAAAATAAAACATTGAATTCTAGTTGTTAAATACAATGAAACATATATAACTTCACTCATATGTAAAACGATATGTAAGAGAAAAGCTACTTTTATATTTTGTTATGTACTATGAACGCGGATGAATACAAACAGTAATACCGAGGTAGTCTGTTCTTGCAACAAGCTGGCGTCCCTTGAGCTTGTCGCTAACGTTAGCACGTGGTACTGAAGTATGGCTTCTGCATCCTGGGTGTGTGTGGTTATTAATCGTAAGAGTGAAAACCCTCTCAAAAGCGGAGAAAAACAAATAGTCTTAAATGTATATAATAAGTTATGTGAGTTTTAATTAGGGTAATTACAAAGTAAATATTTCCTAAACAAATGAATGCATAGTAGTGAGGTTAGGCCTACTTGACGAGTAACGGGAAATGTTTAACATGAAACAGAATATATATATATATATATATATATATATATATATATATATATATATATATATATATTATTTTAATGTACCGAAGTACATATGATATTTCCATGCAGATATTCTGCGTCATCATACGATGAAAGAGTAATGGAACAGAGAAAAATTCTCTCCGGCGCCGGGATTTGAACCCGGGTTTTCAGCTCTACGTGCTGACGCTTTATCCACTAAGCCACAACCCAAGAGTTTGAACTTAAAACTGAGACGATTCTTCCAACGCCGGGGTGGAATCCGGTGTGGCTTATTGGATAAAGCGTCATCACGTAGAGCTGAAAACCCGGTTCAAATCCCGGCGCCGGAGAGAATTTTTCTCTGTTCCATTACTCTTCCATCGTATGAAACAGAATGTACAACAGTAGGCGGGAACACGTACTGAGAATCTATGGCGCCAAACAGCGGCCAATGAAGCCTCATTTCAGTCACGTACTATTGTTTATATTAGGAATTTTTTTACAGCGAAAAGATTATAGGAGGTAAGTCTTTGTCCACTGTCAAGTGGATCAACCTGCGTAAGTGTGCTGTAATTTTGGAACTCCCGTTACGCAGCAAAATCCAGTCCCCAACATCTGGTTATGCAGACCGGAAAATGAGTCGTTTATCACGGACCCAATCTGTACGCACAAGAAGCGGTAGGATAATCGATTTCTCACGACGTAAAATTTGTTGGAGTCGAAATGAGCGACATTGGCAATGAAGTTATTACTGCGAGGAGGGCGAGGGGGTCGCTAAATCACCCGTCGCGTCGGCCGCGCCGCCTTATCCACCGCATCGGTCACGCGCTGGATTCGGTTAACGACCAGGAGGCTCGCCCCGCGCTCTTCATTTGTCCATAAAATTCAATCTTGGACGCCAACATTTTCATAACATGCAAATCATTTGCTGACGAGGACAAATGAAACGCGTTAGCATGAGAAATTTGCGGTTGTGAACGTCGCTTGTTTTTGCGGGTACATCGCTTCGTTGTCAAGGTTATTATATGAAGCCGGAGACCAGAATTTTATCCGCAAAATGTGGTTCTATGTATTTGTAATACCTGCCACTGGGGTCACTTTTAGACTATGTCATTCGGACATCTCTGAATTATAGCCATATCACCATCTCGATTAGTGCAAAGTGTGACGTGGGGATTCATCGATCGCTTTATTCATTCATTCATTCATTCATTCATTCATTCATTTATTTTATTCCATAGATCTTACATGAGCAATGAAGCTTTAAGATGTGGAACATGTCAACATTTTACAATATTACAATTACAATTTTTACAAATTTTTATAGTTTTACAATTTAGTAATTTTCTACAATTTTTACAATTTTGTACAATTTTTTTACATTTTTTTTTTTTTTACATTTTGGCGAGATGTAGTGAGATGAGATGAGGTCCGAGGATTCGCCAAAATATTACCCGGCATTTGCCTTTTCGGTGGGGGAAACCTCGGAAAAACCCAACCAGGTAATCAAATCAAAGGGGTTGATGCCAAGGACTCGCCATAGACCATCCGGCTTCAGTCCCACGGCTGGGGAAAACCTCCGAAGAAACCAAAGTCCAAAGGGGGATCCAACCCAAGCCCGAACGCAGCTCCGGATCAGCAGCCCAGCGAGTCTGTCGACTGAGCAACATCGATGGCTCTACTAAAAGTATACAATACATAGCCAATCAGATTATTAAATTTACAAACGCAAACGATCATTCATAAGTTGAGCTATATTATAATACAAAACAATTTAATTAAATTTAAGGCATAAACAATTCAACCAGTTGTGATATACAGAAATTGATAATACATATAATGCAAACTACTTCAAATTACAAACACAAACAATTTATCAGTAGAGCTATATAGATTACTATTTAATTTAAAGCATATACAATTCATCGGCCAAATCTATACAAATATATACAATACAAAGTAGCATACTTTCATTAAGCTATACAAATTTGTGCAATTAATATCAAGTAGATTAATTCAATTTATAATCATAAACAATTCATCAGTTGAGCTATACATATTACCATTCAATTTACAGTAGGTCTATATACAATACATCAGTAGAGCTACACAGACTAGTAATCATTTTAAGAACATATACAATTCATCAGCCAAACTATACAAACATATACAATCAAATTAGTATTTTCGTTAAGCTATACAATTCATATGAAGTAGATTATTTCAATTTATAAGCTTAAACAATTCATCAGTAGACCTATACAGTATACTATTCAATTTACAGTACATACAATTCATCAGTAGACCTATACAGTATACTATTCAATTTACAGTACATACAATTCATCAGTTATGCTAAACAAAAAATACAATACATAGTAAACAGATTAAGTCACTATAAAAACATATTTTCATATTGTGAGCATAGTTGGGATTTGAATTAAAAGTCTGACATTTCTTTTCATTTCTATCTTCATACTGCCCGAATTTAAATTTATTAAGGCAGATACTTCTCTTTAACTGCTACATAATCGCTTCCTCATTCCACAAGGCCTAGTCTCTGGACAACAATGCGATTGATAGTCGAAACGATTCTTACATCAATATGACAACAATGAGTCGTTTGAAATTGTAATTAATAATACATGTGATTACAGAGAATTGGATTCATTTGAAAATTAAAACGACAGTTAAGAACTTAAGAAATTACATTACCAGTATGTTAAATTATTTGTCTTTATACTTACTACTTACTGGCTTTTAAGGAACCCGGAGGTTCATTGCCGCCCTCACATAAGCCCGCCATTGATCCCTATCCTGAGCAAGATTAATCCAGTCTCTACCATCATATCCCACCTCCCTCAAATCCATTTTAATATTATCTTCCCATCTACGTCTCGGCCTCCCCAAAGGTCTTTTTCCAGCCGGTCTTCCAACTAACACTCTATAAGCATTTCTGGATTCGCCCATACGTGCTACATGCCCTGCCCATTTCAAACGTCTGGATTTAATGATTTGTCTTTATATTCCCTGCGTTTATTAATTACCCCATTTGTGGTCGAATATTAATTTTTTATTGAATTAAAATTAAGTTTAATGTTTCGCAAATGGTACACTGAAGTAAAATAATGACATTTTTCATGAAAAATATAAATTTTTAGTTTTTAATCTTAAAAAATATCTCGCTGGTTACAGATGATCCTCGCACAACTTTATGGACTTGCGCCTCTTAGAACACTTGTTTCTGAAGTCATTCTAAAGGCGTGCGTACTTTAAATCCCCTGTAGTCACTGTTGTTTAACTTCGGTTTTCCTAGATTTTTAGTTTATATATATAACATTTTCATAACATGCAAATCATTTGCTGACGAGGACAAATGAAACGCGTTAGAATGAGAAATTTGCGGTTGTGAACGTCGCTTGTTTTTGCGGGTATATCGCTTCGTTGTCAAGGTTATTATATATATATATATATATATATATATATATATATTTTCATGTTCAAGACCAATCTCAGTCAATATATTTTTAGCTAGCTGAATAACATTTTTTCCACGCCTTCCTCAACTACAGTAAATAATCCTTTTAAACAAAGAACATGAGCACACTTAAAGTTTCTACTCCAATTATTATTAATGATAATAATATGCTGAACATAATAATGAAATTGCAGTTAAAATAATTTTATATGAGATGAGGAAAATAATTAAAATCATTTTAATGAAATATATAAAAATGTATAAAATATTTACCGATTGAACTGAAGATTTGAATGTACACTACTAATATTCTAAATAATGTGTGCAAAATATGAAAAAATATTTTAAAATTTTCAAATATTTCACTTCGGTGATAAGTTTGATAAGATTGATAAGTTTCATGTGAATCTTCATGTGAGTCCATCTGACATCGAAAACGGAGTTCTGCAGCATCTGTTTTTAACACATCCCCTCTATAAAGGTATGAATCACTGAAATAAAACATCATAAAAATACATTATTAATTTATTAATAAAATTAATATGTCATCGTTAGGTTTAAAAGGACGACATTGTGCATGACTGAGTGGTTTCTTTCACGAAATGCTGTGATGCACATAATCTCTTAAAATATGGAAACAAATGAGGATTGATCCTCCAGCACAATAAATATAGATTGTGCATTCCATTTGATCAATGTTGTAATACATATATAACCTGGGCCATGAATGAACAAATGAAATTATTTAACTGACAAGTGCATTGTTTAACATGGAAAGTTTACGTGTTTATTATCTAAAAATAAAGGAACAAATATCAAATATGAATATATCACCAGTGATATTGTTCATTTACTAACACTATATCAACTGCACAGTTATCTAATATTTATTGAAAAGATAATAATTAAATAAGATCAAGAATTCTTCATGGTATTTCTTAAAATTCACCATGGAGTTTGAGAAAACCTGAGAATAAATGAACCAGGTTATTGCTGATGTAAACAACCACTAGTGGCGGTTACTGGAGGGGATGCACCGGGGCACCGCCTGTGGAAGCAATTAGAAAACTTTTTTATTCCTTTTTGCTTGTCTAACGAATTTAATTATTACTATTTTGTTTTTAGTTGAGAAGAAAATTAACATTTCTATGTATTGCGTTCCGACGTGAGAATATACTTTATAATTATTAGGGTGGAATTTTTTGGGATTCTGAAGTGCATTACTGAATATGACTTTGAAATGACAACCGACACATACGCCATTCCCGTCGCCAATAAACGGATGCGACTTCGAGAAAATATTCGCGATAGATGTGGAATGTCAATTCAAATGTTTGTTAGTTCTTTGGAAACGAATATGTGTAAGTCCTCTCGGTTTCTTTGGAAGCGAGTGTATACGAATCCTCGCGACGAATGTGGAGTGTAAATTCAAACTAGTCGAACAGAAAAGTGACTCATTTGGTCATAAGTAGAGCCCGGATGTTAGGAATTTATAACAGTTAAAAAGGCAGGCAAAAAAGGCAATAAAACATAAAAAAGGCACAATAATCTTTGAAAAAGGCATTATAAATTTAAAAAATGCATAATATTTTAGCAATAAATTTAAATTATATCAACATAACTCTCATATCTACTTCGTAGGTGACATATGTTGACTTACAGAAGATTTTTTTCGTGATTAACTCTCTTTTCACAAACCTTACGTAACAAAACTGTTCCGTCGGTTGAAAACACATGGACACCAAATTCACTAACGTAAGCATGAAGTTTACTTTGCAATGGTTTACTGAGTTTAGGCATTCTAGTTAACCGATCTTATACTTTCTGTCATCCGACAATAACTGACTGTTCCTCACTCAAATTTCTTTCTCCTACAATAATAAACACATGTAGCAGTAAGATTTGAAAATATGAAAGCAAACAATTGAAAATGCTACGTCACAACTTCTATGAGAACGAGCTTAATATTTAAAATTATAAAGCTGATTGTTGGTATCGTGAAGACATGACAATATTATATTTGTAACTGTGGATTAGTCCCGCGTCGTGGCGTCGTGGTCTAAGTTATCCTGCCTAGGAATCGCGTTACGGAATGCGCGCTGGTTCGAGTCCTCATGGGGGAAGACATTTTCTCATGAAATTTCGGCATGTGTATGGGACCGGTGCTCACCCAGCATCGTGATGCACTTGGGGAGCTACGAAAGATAGCGAAATCCTGTTACGCAAACCAGCTATAACGGCTGGGGGACTCATCGTGCTAACCACACGATACCTCCATTCTGGTTGGATGATCGTCCACCTCTGCTTCGGCATGTGGCCGTGAGTCCAGCAGCTGGCTGGTTGGTCAGTCTTGGCCCTTCGTGGGCTGTAGCGCCACGGATTATTATGACTGTGGATTGTCGATCATTATTCATGTTACACCAATAGTATTAAAGCACAATTATTAGAAGATTAAGCACCAAAATAAATTACTTTTATTTACTATTGTTAGTAAAGTTAGTCATTGTTTCAAATATTTAAATTTCATACACATTACATTACGATTAATTAGAAAATTGCAAGTACAGTAAACAAGAAATATTGATTTAAAAGACAAAAATTGCATTTATTAGTAAGAAACACCTTAAAAGGGCAAAATAAAAATCGGCCCTATCACTGTGATTTACTCCAAATCGCATTTATAGCTATGCAAATAATAATTTTTTCCACCCAGTAAAAAAAAAAAGCATTTTGCCAAACATCCGGGCTCTAGTCATAAGTATTTGCCTTGATGTTGGACCTGTAGTTACAAAACGTTAGAAATGTTAAGTTCCAGGAAAAGGTAGAATATTAAAAAAATTCTATTTCTGTCATATGCAACGTGAAAGCCTAAACATGCACATCTTTATAATTTATTTGGAAGCGAGTCCATTATATGAATGTGAATGAAGTGTTAATCAAAATAAACGAACTAGACCTAAGCTGATTTCATCAATATGCATGATTTAATATTTCAGTAATCCAACGGTACATTTTAACTTCTAGTTTAAGTGATCTACCTGAAAAATTAAAATATACGAGCCGTCACTGAAAAACGTAAATTCGCACTTGCTGGCCGTAAGCGATCCGTGCTTAAGTTTATGCAGTTGCTGAATGATATTACAGTGACACTGCTGGATAAAACAGAGCGAGATGTATTCGCTGCCAGCAGTGACGCCTTCTGCCATAATTCACATTTGTTTCACAGTCAGAAGATACCAATTTGTAACGCTATCGAATGATGAACGGTTCAGTAGTTATTGAGAGATTCATAGCCAAACCATTAAGCGTGTTTTATCCATCATTATTAATTAGAAAATTTGGTCCAATACTTTCTTATTATAGGTTGCACATGTTTCGCATCAACTCCGTTCTTTATTGTGCATTGAAAGGGACATTATTAATTGGAAATAATTTTATTTAACTATCATTTACAAGACATACAGACATCAAATCATTTTATTGTAAATCGAAATAAGATGCTTTATTACTACTTATTTTTTCAGTTCATTTCATTTGTTGTATTTCATAGGTCATATATCTGCGTTGTAATTATGAGATGAGGAACAAGTAAATATAATACAATACAATACAACACAACACAACATAATGCAATGCAATACAACACAACACAACACAACATAATGCAACGCAACGCAACACAACACAACACAACACAACATAACATAACATAACATAACATAACGCAATGCAATACAACACAACACAACATAATGCAATGCAATACAACACAACACAACACAACATAATGCAACGTAACACAACACAACACAACACAACACAACACAACACAACACAACATAACATAACATAACATAACATAACATAACATAACATAACATAACGCAATGCAATACAACACAACACAACACAACACAACATAATGCAATGCAATACAACACAACACAACACAACACAACATAATGCAACGTAACACAACACAACACAACACAACACAACATAACATAACATAACGCAATGCAATACAACACAACACAACACAACACAACATAATGCAACACAACACAACACAACACAACATAACATAACATAACGCAATGCAATACAACACAACACAACATAATGCAATGCAATACAACACAACACAACACAACATAATGCAATGCAACACAACACAACACAACACAACACAACACAACACAACATAACATAACATAACATAACATAACATAACGCAATGCAATACAACACAACACAACACAACATAATGCAATGCAATGCAATACAACACAACACAACACAACATAATGCAATGCAATACAACACAACACAACATAATGCAATGCAATACAACACAACACAACATAATGCAATGCAATACAACACAACACAACACAACATAATGCAATGCAATACAACACAACACAACACAACACAACACAACACAACACAACACAACACAATACAATATAATATAATATAATATAATATAATATAATATAATATGATACAGAGCTCCTACAAAAGACCTTTCCGGTTTCGAACACATGTACAAATTTATGTTCTATGAATCTGAGATACATGAAAATAGTAGTAATGGAAAGAGAAACTCAGAAAGTTTAGTTTCTTACTTTAAAGATGTTCAATGTGTCCCCCCCCCCCCGGTAACACGGCACACATCAAGTCTACAGTCAAGTTCCACGTAGGTACGCGGTTTTTCCGACTCAGATTGTGAGGTTATGTCTGTTCACCTTACCAGAAACATGAAAAGTAGCTTCGTCAGAATACACCACGGAATGAATAAATTCATGATCGTTTTCAATTAAATTCTGTATACATATGCAGAAATTTCTTCGTAGCACTTTGTCCTCTGGTTTTAGGGATTGCAGCGACTGTAGTCGGTACGGATGAAATCGCAACCGCTTGCGAAGAATCTTGCCTTAAAATCAGTGTATCATTTATGGACTGTAGGCTCACTGGATGGATCAGCATCAAACACCACTTGTGAAAGGTTATCAGTACCAATGTGAAACTCCTAGAAGCTTGTCCTCTATAGCAGCCATTTCTCCTCAACAATGAACAAATTTGTTTATGTGCGCTACTATAGGCCCTACATAAGTGTCGCTCTCTTCCTTTTGGAGCTCAGTCAAAGCAGTATAGAACCATAAGTTTATGCCCTTTGAAACTGGAGATTTTTACGGAATTACGATAAATTTAACTCATTAAAACAAGAAAACTAATGGACTTAAACGAGAACAACTTCATACAATAAAACATCTACTTCTATATATATTTGCCGAGGAATTACACGATTTCACCTGGAATGTCCCATATGCCGTATTGTTTTGTTCTGCTCTTTGCACTCACATTCTATTCCCTATAATTAAAGGCTTGAGGGCCATAGCGGATCAAGCGCCATTTGTTAAAAGCGGAGAAGCAAGGGTTAAAGTTAAGTAAATATCATAATTTAATAAAGATTCACATATCATTTAATTTTAATGTGCATACTTTATAGTGTTGCTATATGTTTCGTTAAATTATGGTATTCACTTAATTTTAACTTTTGTTTTCTCCGTTTTTAATAAATGGCGCTTGGCCCACTATGGCTCTGAACCCTTCAATTGTACTCGTATCTTCAACCATGTACAATAATGCCCAAATTTACAGTGATCCGTCAGAAACTGTTTGAAAAGAAACTTAGGTGCCAACATTTGATTCTTGAATCTGTTGTGTGACCCTATTGTGCCGTTTCTCAATCCTTATCCCACTCTGAAATAACAGTCTTTTAGTTTATTTTTAACAAAGGACAGAGAGTGCACGTTATAAAAACGCTGTATGTCTGATTCTTTCACTGATTTGGCCAATTCGCCAGCTCTTTCGTTTCCCAAGGCAACTACATGTTCTAGAACCCAGAAAAGATATGTGTGCTTGGAGGAATTGTTAACAAGATCTCTGATCTCTAACAACTTGTGTTTTACTTGTCATTTACTGATTTTATGTCAATCATGATTTTAATACGTTAAAAAAATTAAGCAGATTATATAGTAATAATGTTCCTTCTTCCTTTTTATTTTTCACAATTTCAATATAACTTACTATTTATTCATTCCAACTTATATTCTGTTCTTGACTTGATTCTCTACTTTCATCTTTGTAATTTCATTGAAATTTTATTATGTTCCATTTAGTACAAAATAGTTATTTATAGAAATCGTCCCCGAATACGACCTTCCTTAAACGGGTGTGCGCTATATAAATAATAAATACTAAAGATTTACTTCCCCTCCACACCATTTCCTTAAGTCATACTGCTTTTTCACCTTCTTTTCCCTTCTTCCTTCCTTCATCACTGCTCCCTGAACTATCTCCTACTTGCGTTACTCTACTTTTCGTCAGCCTCGATTTAGATCTTAGTTCCTTCACCCGCTTCGGAATTGCTCCCGTCTGATGTCCACTATTTCCATTCGATTGCACTGAGGTTATGTTCTGCTGTGCTTGCTGAATACCAGTTTACGTCACTCATATTTCTACTTGAGATGACGTCACTGTCTGCTTTCCAGAAATTTTCGCTGAGTTTAGCACGATTACACTTGTCTCGCTGCTGTCGCGTACACTCACTATACATGTGTCACTAACCTCGCTTTTAGATACGACATTTTTCTTTATTACCAAAATAGAGTTGTATAACCTTCGCTCTAGTAAAATTTAGGTTCAGCTAAACGACATGTTAAATTTCTTCTATTAGAATAAACATATTTCAGACGATTTTTATGATACTTACTTACTGACTTTTAAGGAACCCGGAGGTTCATTGCCGTCCTCACATAAGCCCGCCATTGGTCCCTATCCTGAGCAAGATTAATCCATTCTCTATCCTCATATCCCTCAAATCCATTTTAATATTATCCTCCCACCTACGTCTCGGTCTCCCTAAAGGTCTTTTCCCCTCCGGCCTCCCAACTAACACTCTATATTCATTTCTGGATTCGCCCATACATGCTACATGCCCTGCCCATTTTTTATGATAATATTTTAATAATGTACATTTATTTATTTGTTAAATTTGGAAATGATTAAAATCGGAATAAATAAAATTTATTGGATAATCAATTGACTTATTTAAGACAATTTTAACTATCCGCTTTTGAAGCTTTGTATGAAAATAAAAAAAAACTCACGCCCCCCCATTCTTCTTTATAGTACGTCCTTGGTTCTATTTTTTCATCATACTGCAATTATGCATAACGTTACTGAAATCCGTCACTAAGTCTATTTGTGTTCATTACCCACCACTAGATCGTGGTGGAGGCAGAAAGAAGACAGGTGACATTATGATTTATTTGGCCCCGGGGGAGACAGATTTGTCCTATCCTCGGATAGGAAAAACTTTGGTAATACTTACACAAGATCGGTGGTAATTTGTATTTAATGCCAGACAGTGGAGCTTTATTCTTGATTCGTGGCGCCCCGTCCTGTTGGTAGAAGACCTCATCATCAGCTCCAAATAAGCGCACGTACACCTGGTAAAATTGATGTGCTTAACATTTCGAGGTAGGCCTACACTTCTCCAGGACTTGTAGCTGTACGTGGTCTTCCCGATGTTCCTTTGTGAATATCACAAATCGTTCCATGCGCCTCAAACTTGTCAATAATGCGTTTAATTGTTAGACGGGTTGGGGGTTCTGTTTCGTACTACCGCCCCCACTAACACTGGACTTCAACGGCATTACCAAACCTCATAAACCACTTCAGAATGCATTTTCGCTGCTCGAACATCAAGCGTGCTCCAGCCATTTTCTTTCCTCACTCTCGTGATGAAAATACCGATATCTGTTGAGCGAAAGACCATACTACAACATACTCGTAATTCAAATCAATTGACAATATCAATATCCCGATACAGTCTCACAAAGAGTGTATACATTTTTTGGCGAACTATGTATTTTACCCTCATGATGGAACCTTTAACTTTTAAATTCACAAAGTATCCTATGCCAGGCCTGCACAAACAGCGCTCAACGAGCGCGCGCGCTCCTTCGGAGCGGGAGAGCGGTAATCGCCGAAACGGAGAGAAAGACACGTCAGAATGACATAGACTTGCTATAGGTAGAGGAGAGGGAAACGACCACTCAGTTATCTAGTGGAGTGCAGTGTGTAGGCCTATTCTCAGTAACTGTTTCACGTTGCTTACCTACTGCTACAGTACAGCATGGAGCAATCTAAAAGACGGAACATAACATTTAACATTTAACGATTTACAGCTCGAACTTACTGATCTTCAATGTGACTTAAGTGCTAAAGATCGTTTGAATAATACTACTAGCCTGGTTGAGTTTTACAAGACTAAACATTAGCAATAATATCCAAGACTATACAGGCTGGCTATGAAAATAATTGCTATGTTTGGCTCAACATTTATATTTGTGAGCAACTGTTTTCTATAATCAACTTTAATAAAGGCAGACATCGAGCATCTGTAACTGATGTTTCATTATGATCAGTAGACTACTGTTCCTTTCAGCTGCCAACAGCATAAAACCTCGTTTTGATGTACTGATAAATAAATATATAACAAAATGATATTGTACATTTAAGTAGCTATAGAATTTCTATTACTTCTGTAAAATAAATATTTCTTTATTAATTAATATTAGTCCAAGATAGTTTTGCAAACACTGAACGGGAATTAATTTCATAAACACTCGTAATAGTACTTCCTTTTGTGTACATTTTGTACGAGATCCATCCCTTCTTCCAGTCCACCCTTATACAGAGCGCAGCTAATATCTGCATTCCGCTCGTGAGCTGTGAGCCGGCTCAGAGAGCGCAAACCTTGTGCAGGCCTGTCCTATAGGATACAGCAGGTTAATATTTATAATTTTAACTAGTGGCTTGTGCAGCAAATGCTGCAAAATAAGTTCATTAGACGTTCAAATAAACATTTTTAAGATTTATTTTCAATTAAGAATACCAGATATTCTGAAAGTTATTTGCTTCCATAATAATGAAAGATACTCTCTCTCGAGCCAATACTGAAGAGAACCACGCATATAAATATCTACACCACACCGCCATTAAATATATGAAAAAGACCCAACCCCACTTGATTAATAATTATAAAAATATTTGATTTTTAATAATATTATTATCTTACGTACGTTTTATAGATTCCAGTAACATACACTATATATACTATATAGCTGCCACTCAGTAAAATATAGAAATCATAATCTAATTTAAGTTATTCTCTACATCTACTTATATAACCCCAAAACGTTTCACTTTCACATCATCAATATAGCATTAATATGTATAATTAACGAAAAACAGTCACATCATGACATTAACTACAATAATACTTCATTTCTAATGGTAATAATGTCATCAAATCACTCAAGTTTTGTAGTTTTTAATATCCAATACACAGCTGTATTCAGAAAATTACACACCACAGAATCGAACCTGTAAATTATTTTTAGTAAGTAAAGTTTTTAATAACCAATTTAATTTGAGCTCTAAATATGTCAGCATTCTTGCAGATCATGGCCTTCGTGTAATATTGTTTACTGTAGTATGTGTTTTGTTTTATTCTGAAATGCAACACGGACGACTTGATGCTCGCTTCGCTTCTCCTTTACAAAAAAGCGAAGGAATATCAAGTCGGCCGTGAATGCTATTAGCTAGTTCTCAAAACTGACGACAGATGGAGTTTGGAAAATAGGAAAATTATGTTTAAAAATTGACATTTCACTGAAAACTACTATTTTTCCGAAAAACTTTGAGTTCCAAGCTTCAAAATGAGGGGTTATTTATTAAAATCCGCCCAGCCGTTTTCCCGTAATTTCCATTACCAGTTCAAATTATATATATATATATATATATATATATATATATATATATATATATAGAATAGAAAAAAGTTGGTAGGAAAATTAAATTTAACCAAACTTTCACAACACTATAATATTGTACAACATAAAATATGGACATTGCGATAGTTGTTTTCTTTACAGTCCGGCACGGTTTAATAAACTAGTGTGAGAAATGAAGTTTTGCCAATTTAAGGGTTAAAATACATCTCCTTCGGAGTGAACCAGCGGTCATTAGATAAAGGAGTGTGATACTGCAAAAATACCGAAAACAACACGATGATGATGATAATGATGATGATGATGATGATAATGATGCATAGGAGTTTACACCTTGCTGACGTAGGGAAATCGACTTGTTTCAATCGGGTTGAAGGAAGGGAAAGATTACTACTCGACTTTGTTTATATTACGAGTAAAGTGATGATGTAAGACACGCGACGGGAAGTGCGACCTGGAACACGTGTTCGTGTTCTTGACGGTGCCTCAGCAACTTCGCTCATCTAAGGAGTCGGTCGAAGGAAATAATTGATTTCTGTACAATATTGATTCCGGCACGGGTTATTATGCAACCACTGGGTCTGTGTGAGTAATGGCCTGGGTAATTATCTCTCCCTGAGAGACTTTTGGGCGCATTTCATTAACCGGCTGCTCAAGGAAATTTCAATCTATTAATCACATTTTCACTGCAAGATATGAAATCAATTTCGCGGGTTAATTTTGTTACACGGAACTCACAGAGTGAGCCTAATATAATCAAGAGAAAATCAGGGGTGTGAAAAATTGAGAACGTCGTGTCTGACATCAGAACTATTGAAATTATTCTTGATAAGGTATTCGCTTAGTTTCGTAAGGGGACACTCCACAAAAATTACAACTTTTTTCCCTAATCATTTTCAACCAAATTTTGAGAGCATGTTTACTATAAAGGACTAACAAAATCGAAATTTTGAACTCCCAAATGTTTTGGCTTTCGATTTTTTATTTCTTTTATATTCTTTCTATAAATATTTTCAAACCCACGTTTTTGTAGAAGATCTCAATTTTTAAGCTATTTTTTGGCTACATTTACAAGACGTAGAGACACTTTTGTAAGCGTTCATTTTATGAAATACCTAATTTATTGACTTCAATTTTTTTTTTTTTGAGTTTTAAAATGTTATTTTTTATAATTCATGAAGAACTATATATATATATATAGTAATAAAATAAACTAGCAACATTTCTTACATAATAAATGCACAGAAACATGTAGTTACCTCATAAATACTTGTACTAAAATTTTCATCCAGATTGATTAATACTCGTACTTGGCATAAAAACTCACGGAAAAATGGATTTGAAAGTAAAACGAATATTTATGTAACATATAACTATCAAAATTCTTCTACGCAATATATTCATTTAGTATCTTCAGGGAGCCAATTTTAGGAAAAGATACTAGATCTCTAATTAGAAATTTGTAAAAAAGAATTCTTTGATGAAAAGAATAATTTTGACACCTCTTTAAATACCACGCCCCTTTTCAACCTTAATCAAAAAAACATATTGTAATCAAAATTGAACTAAATACATTTGGGACACTTAGAATTACACGTAACTAAATTTATCTTAATTTTGCTCTTGCTGTCATTAACATTGTTATTATTACTGCATTGTTTCTGTATTGCTGTTATTTGAATATTTGATATGCATTTTTATAGTGGTTGAGTGGAAAAGAAGGCCTTATGGTCTTAACTCTGTCAATATAAACGAAACAGTAAACGAGTAAGTAACTAAGTGAGTATGTAAGAAAGAGGGTAAATGAATGAACGAATAAATAAACAAATAAATAGCCTAAATAAATAAATGGAATAAATAAATAAATGGAATAAATAAATAAATGGAATAAATAAATAAATAAATGAATAAAGAAAGAAATAAATAAATAGCCTAATAAATAAATAAATAAATAAATAAATGGAATAAATAAATAAATGGAATAAATAAATAAATAGCCTAAATAAATAAATGGAATAAATAAATAAATGGAATAAATAAATAAATAGCCTAAATAAATAAATGGAATAAATAAAAAATAAACGGAATAAATAAATAAATGGAATAAATAAAAAATAAATAGATGGAATAAATAAATACATAAATGAATAAATGAATAAATAAATAAATAAATAAAAAGTCTAAATAAATAGTCTAGGTAAATAAATGGAATAAATAAATAAATAAATAAATAAATAAATAAATAAGTGAAATAAATGTATAAATAGCCTAAATAAATAAATGGAATAAATAAAAAATAAATGGAATAAATAAAAAATAAATGGAATAAATAAAAAATAAATAGATGGAATAAATAAATAAATAAATGAATAAATGAATAAATAAATAAATAAATAAAAAGTCTAAATAAATAGTCTAGGTAAATAAATAAATAAATGGAATAAATAAATAAATAGCCTAAATAAATAAATAAATAAACAAATAAATAAATAACTCATGGTGGAGCTGCTTATACTGAAGTTGTGAGTTTGAATTGCAAGTAGCCTATTTGAAAGCTGAAAGGTGTGTTGAAACTCTGTAGTCTTTGTTGGTAACCGTCTAGAAAATGATACCCCAAAATAAAAACCAATCGTCCAGAGTTGGGGTTGTTCACATTAAAAAGAACTTAACTCACAATGTCTTTAATAATGCAAGGAGAACTGATTTCAGTATGACATTCATTGTTTCCATCGAAATATTTACAGTAAAAGAGAAACGAAGTTTACATCAATTGGAAATAAAAAGTCTACGTAAACAAATGGCAAAACTGAAACGGGTTCTGTTTTGAATACACAATAAAAGCGTTGATTCTTTAATTGAGTACGAGTTTTCTGCTTATTGATTCAGCTCAATTTTCAGTGTGAATTATATAAACCTGTAACTGTATTTAACGTTTTGTTCAGAACTGATGTGTAAACAATAGAACTGAATATGCTGACCTCCTGCTCGCATGTATAGTACAAAGTTCAGCATAATGATTGTTCGATGTTACAATTTCGGGCCGACAACTCTCACTAATATCATTGAGAATATTTCTAGAGTCACTAGAAGTGTTTTCCTAGGGTCTCCAGGAAATTGTTAATTATTTTCTTGGTATGATTCAATTGGAGTGTTTCTGATTAGTAATTCAAGGATTCTATTTCCGGAAAACATGTAGAAATGTATCCCCTTTTCGTATGAGCTGAGTGCGATTTGTGTCATAGGCCGTGGTCTTGCGCATTATTAGTCATGCTACTACTTTCGTTTGTTTTTGTTTATCAGTGCAATTTCAGATTCTTTTTAATTCGGATAATCGACAGTTTGCAATATTCGTTCCATAATCTAACAGAAAGCTACAAACAGAGACAGAACGTCATAATCTAATTTTTTAATACTAGAAATTCATAGCAAGTTTGATTTATTTTACCGTGTATAATAGTACATTATGCAACGAGCCTATAATGATAGTAATTAAGACGCAAGTATGTTTGTTTATGAAACAAGCGCAAGCGAGTTTCATAATTTTCATAGGAGCGTCTTAATTACCATTATAGGCAAGTTTCATACGACTTTTTATGCTCGACCATATTTCTAACTTTAAATTATTCAGAAGTATACATTTTATTTGTATCTGACAGAAGATCGGAAGTGACCTTGTCCATAGCTCTTGAATTGTGAGATGTGCGCAGACGCGAAAGTATTGATTTTTTCCGAGGAACAATAATGTCATTGACCTTGATGTAATGCAGAGAATGTATAACCTGGAAATTGTTTTAGAATTGAAAAACGAGATGATAAATTGAATTTATTTGAATATTATTTACAATTTATCCTAGTAACAGAACCTAACCTTCTGCGACAGTATTGGATTTCCAGCCTCCGTGACGTTTCCCTCGGCTTTCGATTGCATATCCGAGAATAATCGAAAACCTGAACTTTAATGAATAGGTGTACTTTAATGACATGCATTAAAGGACTGCTACCAGGTGTATAATTACTACATTTCGGCATGGCCGAGCACAAAGTTATTAAAAAGTCAACACCGAATTGAAAGTCTTCTAACTTTGTCAAGAAGTAAGTTTAGAAAAAAGTAATATTACAGTCTTTCTCATGAAAGAATAGAGTTTATTCAAGTATAAACAAATGTCAAACTTTGATATATGATCGTAATTTGGCCCTGTGTGAGTAAAAACCTCTTTTTTGGGGAATGAACAGCATTCAGAAGAAAATTTAATGGAATATCTTAAAATTATTTTACAAGCATCCATAACGACGACAAATAATTTAAGAGTCCATTCCTCAATCCATATAGAATTCGGAATCTTCTCTGGATCCTGAATCAATGTCTATTATATCCATAGTAACACCAGAGTCTAGTATATACAGTCACGAAGCTTGAGTTGTTGAGGGTACTAGGAACAATAGACTGTGCCAGTACTATTTCGCATTGTCTGTGATGAGGCGATAGTAGCGATCCTAGTGGTTAGCAACTATCTATGGATGCATATTCCCTACGTATTGAGCTTCGTGACTGTGTATACTAGACTGTGGTAACACCTAATAAAATTAACTCACAAAAAAAAAATAATAATAATAGTAATAGTAGTAGTAGTAGTAGTAGTAGTAGTAGTAGTAGTAGTAGTAGTAATAATAATAATAATAATAATAATAATAACAATAAAATCGGTGAGGAGGGAAAGGAACTGGCCATCCTACTCCATTATCTCCTGGCCTTGTTGCCTCATAAGTGTTGCCATATTGGTGTCACTTATAAGGTTCAGACCTGTCTTCGGACAGTTGCTGACTAAACAACAACAACGTCAATTTCCCAAAATAGCGCCGGATCTCTCTATAGCTACTGATGCAGTGGTAATACAGAAATGGTGGTCCGAAAATCTCTGGGAATTTTAATTTAAAAAACCTGCCTTGACGAAGCTCTAGTTACAATAAATACAGTAAGTTCTACTGGAAACAAAATCCTGAACCTTGCTATTAAGAAGAATTGGTGAAGAAAAAAATATATACTCGTATTTTTGCAGCATCACAGAGCATTCTCTATGCAACTTATATTTCGTGTGTTGATAAAATATAGCGATGTTACCTTATTTAAGTAGCCTATAGGCTGCGTTATCATGGCTGCTAGGTGTTGCCATAGCGACAAGAGCCCCCAATTTATCATTGCGTGCGTCCAGCCCCGGCGATAAAAGATTAATTCGATTAATCAAGTTTCAGTCAATTAATTCACCACAGTAATGATATTGGACTCGATCTCTTGCCTTGCAATTATGCAGCACAATGCCGGGAATTATCAAACTGTGGGACTTGTTGCTCTAAGTTTAAAATGCTCACATCTAGCAGAACGGATTGTTATAGCTTTTCCATTAATGCAATCATCAGTGTTTTCAATAGTTAATACTTTAGTTAATCCATCCATCTATTTGTTCATCTGTGTGTATAGGCTATTTATTATTGAGCAGATCATCAACTAAGGGCCGTCCGATCGATCAATTAAGTAAACAATCAATACATAAAGTAACCAACCAACCAACCAACCAACCAACCAATCAATGAAAAATTTAAATCTATGAGCCAAGTCAATCAGTCAGGTAGTTGGATCAATCGGTGTCAGTTCACGTCAGATCAATCACGACAAGTCAAAGTCATTCGGCTGGTCAGTTAGTCAAGCCAGTCAGTCAAGACAATTAGTCAGACAAGGCAATTAGTCAATCATGGCAATCAGTCAGTTAAGGCAATCAATCAGTCAAGGCAATCAGTCAGTCAAGGCAATCAGTCAGTCAAGGCAATCAGTCAGTCAAGGCAATCAATCAGTCAGACAAGTCAGTCAGCCAAGGCAATCAATCAGACAAATCAGCCAAGGCAGTCAGTCAGCCAAGTAATCAATCAATCAATCAATCAGACAATCAAGTCAGTCAAGGTATCAGTCAATTCAGCCGGTCGGTCGGTCATTCAATTCGTCGATGAATCAGTCAGTAAGTCAGTCAATAAATAAATAAAATAAATAAATAGACAAATCAATACCTAGGTCAATCAATCCATCAATCAATGAATTAATCGATAAATAAATATATATCAATCAATAAACCAAACAATCAATCAATCAGCCAGCCAGCCAACCATGAAACAATAAAGTATGTAGTCAATCAACCAATGAAACATTTAGTAAATCAAACAATGAAACATATAGCTAATCAACCAATAAAATCTTTATTCAATCAGTCAATAAATGTTTCGCCAATAAAGCAATGAAATTTTTAGTTTATCAACTGATAAAATATGAATATATTAATTTAATAAAATTAGCCTTTATTTAATCAACGAAGCAAACAACGTATTGAACTATCGCCAAATCAATAAATCAATCAATAAACCTAGTAACAATCAATGACAATGAATAGACAAATTTATAGGTCGGCCAAGTCAAGTATTTTCGCCCATCTTTTCATTCGTCTTTCAATAGATCCATCCATCTATTCCTTCATTCCCCCGTCCGTCAATTCAGATGGCCACCTTTAAGCACATTCTTTGGTTTATCTATTTGTCCACTCCTCCTTCCGTTCATCCATACATCCGTTCATCTGTCAGTCCCATTCTCAGTACGGATTTAAAGAGTTGTACTGTAGGAACGCAATTGTGAAATATTTCTTTCTCTTACTGAAGTAGTAAGGAACAAATTGGCCTTACTCCGTAAGTTCCACTCTACAAGATTCTCTCTCGTGCTTTATTTTGTGCTGCAATCTCGCGGTGGGTTCATAATAGCATGTAACACAATCCCCGCCCCCGCCTCCGCCCGGATTGAGGAGAGATAAAGTGGAGAAGATTTTATAAACAGTTTCACCGAGAACAACTGTGAGGTATATATCAAATCAAGGGGATGGAAATTGGAAAAGCATATCGCGGAGAGAGACGGGGCGCAACGACAGGGAAAGGGAGTGAGAGAGAGAGACTAGCATTTTATTAGGAGCGCTAAGCACTCAAGAGCGAAGACTGGACAAAGAGAAAGAGAGGCTCTCGAAGCTGAAGAACCGAAGGCATATCAAGGTAAGAGCGAAAGATCTGAAGTCGGTAAAGCGAATCTTTGAGCTGTCGCTTATGGGTGTTTAAACCGAGTGTTGAAATGAGAATTCACAGTGCTTCAGACCACTTATTGATTTCTTTATGGCTACAAAAGCTAATAAAATATGAAGTGATATTACCATGATACTATAAATACTCGTATAGAGAAATGAGGGCGACGGCGTAAACGGAAGCCATTTTCATAATGGTGAACATGTATGGATTTTATTTCCCATCAAAAGTGGGAAGATTATTTGATCTCATAATATGAACTTGAAAGTTTGAGCAACTATATACCTTTCTTGATAAAATGGAAACAAATTGCAATATTAGTAGAAATATTATTACGAGATTCTAGAACAGGCATGTCAATTGATGCCCACAGGAGCAAGCGCGCGCTTTAGAGCCCAGGAGATCCCGAGCGCTTTACAGCGGAAAGGAAAGCGAAAGACGAAAGAGCTGGTATATGCCGCTTGATCGAGCTATATTCAGGGATGGCCAGCACTGATCCTATAGATAAAGGGAAGGGAACTTATTAAAACTGTATCCATGTTACTTTTTAGATTTGCCTGAGAAGTATAAGTGCATTATAAGAATGTAAGTTTTAATTTTAATGCTCATTTTCCACAAGTTTGATTTTTTTATTTAAAAGAAATATTTTCTGAACTTTTCGTATAGAAAAGTGAAATTTTCAGGTATAGGCGTATTCATTTAGTAGTCTTACAGAATGTTTTCGTAAATCTAATATACCGTATATACGTATTACTGAAGATAGTGTATTGAAAATTTTGAAAATATTCGCATGGAAATTGTTTATAAGGAAATGAATTAACAAATCAACTACTGTTACATCATAAGCAAAAGATACGTGCCCATGTGTTGTAAAAATTTCAGCTCTATAGCTTCAGTAGATTTCGAGAAAATAATTTAATATTCTGATGATAGGAAGTTGCTCACAAATATCACCTTAAAAGCATAATGCGATAAGAGTTTTGTTATGTAATATTAGTTACACTTAAAACAGATACAGTATCTAGGTAACTTTGCTTTGTACTGTAATATTGTTTTGATTAGTTTATTGATTACTTTTGTAAGGCTAAAGATACCACCAATATAAATTCCAACTTATCATGTCATACTCATTCTCTTTCTTTGGAATATCACTTTCTTTATGAATGATGTGTTTCATCCACTTAATACAGTATAATATTATACTACTATGGAATTTAAGTGAATGTTTCTTCTTAACTCTCTATTATGTTATTAAGATTTAAAACACAAGTGCAATATTAAGAAATCAGTGTTAGTACTTTTGTTTTACAGACAATGTAGATAATATTAAACAGAAAGAAGCCATATAAAAATAACGACATAAAATTTCACGTTCCGTTTGAAGTTTGTGCACCACTGTTGTCTTAATTCAACATATACATATACTTATTGCTTATTCATATACACAACCCTTCCTCTTTCCTTACTTAGCGCTTGCTGCCCGCGCACGACGTCAAGGTCAGAAAAATGCGCTTGCTTTGACATCACTGTTCTAGAACTTCATGTCGCTATGTCATGAACGTCATAACTAGGGAACGGATTTGTAGGCTCTGAAAAGAGAGATTTAAGGCTTTATTCAATGATACCCTCTATTTACAGGGTTAACTATAAACCCAAAATGACTAAAAGTACAATTTGTAATTATGTTTGCAGGGGTAAATATGACCTTTTTTCCCCTCAACATTGTCTTGGATATACCTCAACGTTATTCTGATTAAAATCCAATTTAGAACTTTTAGGAGTTTATTTATGTACTATAGCGATGTTTTAAAAGTTCCTTAAATATCAAAGAAGATAATAAGGGTCCTGTACTACCTGCTACTCCTCTTAATCCCAGCAAGGATTTTACTTTTAGCTGGATCCTATCGAATTCTAAAAAATTTCACACAATTATGCATGAATACTGTATCCAAAGTTCACGTACAGTGATCGAAACAGTTTCCTGAAAACAGAATTTCGTAGTAATTGAAATGAAGTTGAGTTACAAAATGATGAGACTGATGAAGTGTAGGCATCGATCCAGAGGCTTCTGAATCAGGCAGGATATTGAAGCCAGTGAATACACTTTGATTGACAGCAGTGTAGATGTGAGGAAAATGTATTGGACGTAAATGAGGTTGTGAAGCATGTGCGAGCAATAGAACTAACATCTGACAATTAGTATACTGAGAGTGAGGGGAGGATGAAAACGACAATTGGTATAGGGTAAAGGTTGGTAAATCGTGGTAGTTTGTTTGGAAATTTATCACAATGTTTCTCAACGAGAGAAAGACCGGTTTTTTTGCGTCAACGTATTAAGGGGTTGTTCTCGACACGTTGCTGCATAAAACCAGCCCTTCTCTCCACAAACACAGTCTAGTATATACAGTCACGAAGCTCAATACGTAGTAAATATGCATCCATAGATAGTTGCTAACCACTAGGATCGCTACTATCGCCTCCTTACAGACAATGCGTCAGGGACTGCCTAATGACGTCAGGGACTGCCGGACTTTATCACAATTCAAAATTAAATTGGACAATTTTGTCTTAGTTAATGTTTTTAGGTATTGCTAGAAGTATTGATTTGTGATTTTTTTTCTTTTTTAATCTACATTAAAATTGCAAGTTTCTTGTTTATATTAGTTAATTAGTTAGGATACAATTAATTAATCATCTAAAGTTTATGTGGCTGCAACCTGTGTATATTTTTGTATGGCTTTATTTTATTTATGCTCGACCATGCCGAAATGTAGTAATTATACACCTGGTAGCAGACCTTTAATGCATGTCATTAAAGTACACCTACTCATTAAAGGTCAGGTCTTTCAGCCAATGACGACTCAGGTTACAACTGTTCAGCCAATGACAGGTCAGCTTTCTACCGTTATAAAACCGCAAGTATCGATTATTCTCGGATATGCAATCGAAAGAGAATTAGCGAAAAGTCACGGAGGCATGAAATCCAATACTGTCGCAGAAGGTTATGTTCTGTTACTATAAAAATTAGCGTTAATTGTAAATAATATTCAAATAAATTCAATTTGTCATCTCGTTTTTCAATGTCTAATTTAATTTCAATGTTATCTCTGTAGGTTCTTATGGCCTAGCAAGGTCAATGTGGACATCTGTTCCTCGAAAAAAATCAATACTTCGCTCGTTTCATAAATATCCGTACTCACTTCTTAATTACCTTCATTATAGGCTCTTTGCATAATGTACTATTATAGTGTTTTTTTTCTCTCTCGCTTTATTTCTTGTGTAGCTTCACTTTGTATATAGTGTATTTTTTCTGTTTATTTCTATTATTGTATTTGTATTCCTGGTGTTGTGAAAGAGAAGGCCTGATGGCCTTAACTACACCAGAATAAATAAATAAATATAAATAAATAAATAAATAATAAATAAAATAAATGCGAAATAGTACTTGCACAGTCTACTGTTCCTAGTACTCTCAACAACTCCAGCTTCGTGACTGTATATACTATACTGTGATGTCACGATAATCACGGTGTTATCAACCTTTATCCTATTGCGAGTGAAGGGAAAGTGAAAAAGACGATGATTTCAATTCTCAAAGTTTAATAAAAGACTATAAATCAGCTTATAAAACAGTGGAGAAATTGTTGAAATTTGCTCTTAATTGCAATGTTTCTGGAGACCTTCAATTAATACAACAAGATTGCTTCTGAGTAAAATATGTACTTGACAAACTAGTCTGACGGATTTTTCTAAGGGAACTTCGTCATAAAATTCTGTAGCTACAGAACCCGCGAGTTGAATACTGTGAACTCTATTGCACTTTATAGCATAAAACTGTATGCTATTTTCTTTTCTTTAGGTCCTGTCTAATAAAATTACTCTATTTAGAATACTGAATTTGAATTGAATTGAATTGAATTTACGGGAGGAGGCACTATGGCCCAGCACTGCGACCTGTTACGATCTATTGCGCTAACCCTGAAGCTACGCGCATTCCAAAAACCCACACCGGCTGACTACACTAAGGTTCGCTGCGTACCCATGTGTCGAGCAGGCAACCCCCCTCGTCCCAAGATCACCACCCTCCGTGCGTCGCTATGGAATGCTTTGGAATGATGACGAAATGGAGAAATGGTGACGGAATGATGTAAATGTCTAATACGGGGAAAAACGGGAGAACTCCGAGAAAAATCGCAGCTGCGACCTTGTCCGCCACAAGTGTATAAAACAAATTTAATTTAAACACTGAGGATATACGTCATATGCAAGTTATCTCATGATTGATGCCGTATTGGTGTCACTTGTGAATTCAAACCTGTCTTCGAACAGTTGACTAAACAACATCTTTTATTAAGAAAATATTTTTTTATCAAATTGGATAAAGCGTCATAAGATAGCCTACACTTATCGCAATTTAATATTACAAATTCATAAAGAACTAAGGAAAAGACTGGTGAAGCGCTTTGTGTGGAGTGTAGCATTGTATGGGGCAGAAACATGGATTTACTTATTTTAGTAGGTTATTTTACGACGCTTTATCAACATCTGTGGTTATTTAGCATCTGAATAAGATGAAGGTGATAATGCCGGTGAAATGAATCCAGGGTCCAACACAGAAAGTTACCCAGCATTTGCTCATATTGGGTTGAGGGAAAACCCCGGAAAAAAACTCAACCAGGTAACTTGCCCCGACTGGGAATCGAACCCGGGCCACGTGGTTTCGCGGCCAGACGCGCTAACCGAGAAACATGGATATTACGACGAAGTGAAGAGAAGCGACTAGAAGCATTTGAAATTTGGATATGGAGAAGGATGGAACGTGTAAAATGGACTGAGTATAAATGAAGCTGTACTGGAAAGAGAGGATGAAAGAATGATGCTGAAACTGATCAGGAAGAGGAAAAGGAATTGGCTGGATCACTGGTTGAGAAGAAACTGCTTTCTGAAGGATGCACTGGAAGGAATAGTGAACGGGAGAAGAGTGCGGGGCAGAAGAAGATATCAGATGATATACGACATTAAGATATATGGGTCACATGAAGAGACAAAGAGGAAGGTAGAAAATAGGAAAGACTGGAGAAAGCTGGGTTTACCCAAGGGCAGTGAAAGACCTGCCTTGGGCTGAACACTATGAATGAATGAATGAATCGTAAATAATTATTACCTCTCTGATACAATTATATTTTTGCACTCATATACAGCTCGTTGTAGTCCGTTTGTTTTTTAGTTGGTTATTTAACGACGCTGTATCAATTACTAGGTTATTTATCACTATTTCTTACCAATGTTTATTATTGTCACATTAAAATTACTTATCCAACTTTCTTTATTTACTTTAATGTTGTTTTATGGTCTAGATATTAATGTAATAACTATGTAACCAATTGTATTCTATTAGAATTAGAGTCTGGCTGGGCGGAAGAGAAGGCCTACTGGCCTTAGCTCTGCCAGATTAAATAAATAATAAAAAATAGTTTAGCGTCGATGAAATTGGTGATAGCGAGATGGTATTTGGCGAGATGAGGCCGAGGATTCGTTATAGATTACCTGGCATTCACCTTACGGTTGAGGAAAACCTCGGAAAAAGTCCAAACAGGTAATAAGCCCAAGCGGGAATCGAACTCACGTCCGAGAGCAACTTCAGACCTGCAGACAAGCGCCTTAACCGAGTGAGCCACGGCGGTGGCTTTGTAGATTGTTCTCTGTTTTATCTAGTTTGATTTGATCATCTGCAAATAGAAGTTTGTCAACAGTAATCTCACTAGACATTTTGATTTATCTAGAGAAAATCAAAACTCGAGTGGAATTTAATTGACTATTACACGATTAGAAGAAAGTATATAAAGATTAGAAGTAACGAAGTACTCCAATACAATAAAATATTAATTGACTTACGAAAATACAACTGTCTTCAAATGTATTATTGTACCATGTCAACATTAAAAATATTACGCTAGATGCATGCTAGATGGCAGTAGTGAGTTATGATTACTAGCAATGCCTTCTCGTCGAGAAGTTCTCGATCTATACACGATGGCAATTTACTAGTCAAGAAGGCTTTGTTGATTCAGTTTCATTTTTATTAAAACAGTTGCATTCCACTTCGATGATCCGAATCCCAGTAATCAACGTCACTTGACAGATGATTTTCAATAAATCTTAATATTAAACAATCTCTGATACGTGACTATCCATAATTTCATATAGCAGAAGCTATAACATAGCTAACCTAACTAATATACTGTACACAAGTGTTAGAAAAGTTTTAATTAACGACGATGACATAAAAAATAAACATGAATAATTTTGAAAGGAATAATTATTGAATGTAGAATTTTCAAATTTGAATGTGGTTGGTGGTTCAATTGATGTTATATTGAACGTGTGCGTAATAGAAGTGGAACTCGTTGATTTAGGCCTACATGGTGTATTCAACTTATTCAGAATTTATGAATGAATAATTTTAAAAGGAATAATTATTTTCAAATTTGAATGTGGTTGGTGGTTCAATTGATGTTATATTGGACGTGTGCGTAATAGAAGTGGAACTCGTTAATTTAGGCCTACATGGTGTATTCAACTTATTCAGGATTTCCGAATGGTGCTCTTCATTTATTTGTAAATCAGATTTCAGAAGATACATAGGTATGATCAGTGATTTTTATTAATTCTTGTTCTTGAATGCCAATGCGAGTCATATTTGAAACTGCCGTGCATCGACTGGAGTGGTTTGTAATTATATATATGTATATATATATTTTTTTTTTGACGTCCAGACCAGCGCAGTTTCAAATGTTGGCAAACAAAGAAACAAATGCTAGGGACGCGATAAAATTGTGCGATAAGCAGCCAGGATTGGTTGAAATACGTTCTTTCGTACCGTTTTATTGGTCAAAAGTAGTATGACATAGTAAGAGTGTAATAGTCAATGTAATTTTTTAATTTGGTACCTCTGGTAAATATAGCAACAATGAGACTGCGCGCCTAAACTGCCGTGAATGCAGCGGCTGTAAAATCAGACTTTATAATGGATTGCAGCGAAATGCAGCTCGAAAACGAGTAAACATGACGTCCCCCGTGTAGTGAGACACATAAGAATGCAAATGTCTTCATTACAGCACTGGCGTGTTTGATCAGGGCGGACGTATAATGACACTCAGCGCCAGCGGGCGCGACGGCGGGCACGCCAAGCTCGGAAACGAGCCAGTCCATTCTTCCATTAAAGTAACTTTTAAACCTTCAGCCTCACCTTGATTCAGTTAGAGGCATCGTTTAACTTTGTTATGGTGGGTTCATATCGGTATTTTAAACGTTACAGAACTTAACAAGAGCTGAGCTACACAAATAAAGTATTGGAAATTGTATGGAGGTTCAAATCTTTCACGTATGTTTTCTCTTTGGTTTCTCTAGTGACTTATTTTAATTATTTGATTAGGGAGCTATGCAAAGTATAAAAAAACACACTGTGATGGCGTAAATATCTATACGAAATTTCCATGAATAGCCTTTTTTTGATGGTGCTCGGGTAAAGAGGATTAAGGGGCTAGGTACAGCTTACTTACTGGTTTTGAAGGAGAGTACGTACTGCCTATCTCGACAATGTTAAAATCACAGAAATCAGGTACTCATAGCTCAGAAACTACTTGAGATAGAAAATCAATTTTTACAACACTTATCAATCTTGAAGTCCTCAATTTTTTAAAACAAAATGTATTATTGTATCTTTAAAATTGTGGTCTCAAAAAATAACATGTGATTAAAATTTAAAAAAAAAATTAGGTCACAATAAAAAAAAATTATCAATTACAGGAATTGAATGTACTTAATATAATTAATCTAATACATAGACAAAGGTTATAAATATAACATGTAAAAATTTCAAATCTCTATGTTCAATGTTTTCAGAGCTACGCGTACCTGAATTCTGTGATTTTAACATTGTCGAGATAGGCAGTACCTGCTCCCCTTAAGGAACCCGGAGGTTCATTGCCGCCCTCACATAAGCCCGCCATTGGTCCCTATCCTGAGGAAGATTAATCCAGTCTCTACCATCATATCCCACCTCCCTCAAATCCATTTTAATGTTATCCTCCCATCTACGTCTCTGCCTCCCCAAAGGTCTTTTTCCCTCCGGCCTCCCAACTAACACTCTATATGCATTTCTGGATTCGCCCATACGTGCTACATGCCCAGCCCATCTCAAACATCTAGCTTTAATGTTTCTAATTATGTCAGGTGAAGGTTGCAATGCGTGCAGCTCTGCGTTGTGTAACTTTCTCCATTCTCCTGTAACTTCATCCCTCTTAGCCCCAAATATTTTCCTAAGAACCTTATTCTCAAAAACCCTCAATATCTGTTCCTCTCTCAAAGTGAGAGTCCAAGTTTCACAGCCATAGGCCTACACAAAAAAACAACCGGTAATATAACTGTTTTATAAATTCTAACTTTCAGATTTTTTGACAGCAGACTAGATGACAAAAGCTTCTCAACCGAATAATAACAGGCATTTCCCATATTTATTCTGCGTTTAATTTCCTCCCGAGTGTCATTTATATTTGTTACTGTTACTCCAAGATATTTGAATTTTTCCACCTCTTCGAAGGATAAATCTCCAACTTTTAGGTACAGCTTACAGCAGTAAAATTTTGGAAATATTCAACATTTTTCTTCTCCATTTCTGTATCTTGTACAATAATGAAAATTAGTATGTGTAAAACACTGTTCTTCTACTATACGAAAAAAATATTTTTGCAAATCAAGATTTCAGGTATAACTCCCTGTAAAGTTGATTTGAATAATTTCAAGGGAAAAATTGTTCCGGAGCCGGGCATCGAACCCGGGACCTTAGGTTTAACGTACCAACGCACTACCAACCGAACTACCCGGGAACTCTACACGACACCGATCCAATTTTTCCCTCTATATCCACAGACCTCAAAGTGGGCTGACAACCGTCAAGCAATCAACTTCGAGTGCACACTAACTCCGTGTGACTTAAATTGCGGTTTTCTGTTAACGAACAGTGACGTGTATTATGCAAATCAAGATTTCAGGTATAACTCCCTGTAAAGTTGATTTGAATAATTTCAAGGTCTGTGGATATAGAGGGAAAAATTGGATCGGTGTCTTGTAGAGTTCCCGGGTAGCTCAGTTGGCGGAGAGTTGGTACGTTAAACCAAAGGTCCCGGGTTCGATGCCCGGCCCCCGAACAATTTTTCCCTCGAAATTATTCAAAAATATTTTTACGATTTAAAAAAAATGTTTACGACGCTTTATCAACTTCTTAGTTTATTTAGCGTCTGAATGAGATGAAGGTGATATTACCGGTGAAATGATTCCGGGGTCCAGCACCGATAGTTACCCAGCATTTGGTCATATTTGGTTGAGGGAAAACCCCAACCAGGTAACTTTTCCCGACCAGGAATCGAACCTTGGCCATTTTTTTTAATCGTAAAAATATTTCTTTTCCATATAACAGAAGGACAGTTTTTTATATAGGTATACCAATGTTGAATGTTTCCAAAAATTTTACTGCTGTAAGCTGTACCTAACCCCATAAGTCACTTTTTGTGCAAATGGAGATTTATTATAGGTATATTAATTTGTCCTACAGAATTTATCTGTAATATTGACACTTAATATTTTAGGAGAAAAATTCGCTCCGGCGCCGGGGATCGTACCCGGGTCCTTGGTTCTACGTACCAAGCGCTCTGACCATTGAGCTACGCCGAATTCAATTCACAGCACCGGATCGAACCTTCCAACACATCTTCGTTTCTTATTCTGTCTGTCCATTTCACACGCTCCATTCTTCTCCATATCCACATTTCAAATGCTTCTATTCACATCTCTTCACTTCGTTGTAATGTCCATGTATTTGCTCCATACAATGCCACACTCCACACAAAGCACTTCACTAGTCTCTTCCTTAGTTCTTTATCTAGAGGTCCGCAGAAGATGCTCCTTTCTCAATATGTAATAACAAACAAATTATTAAGTTACAGCAAACTTATTAGGTCTTCCCAAACATCTGCCACACATTCTCTTTTAATGTCATGTTTTTATAATTATTATTCGGTAAATTATATAATATGGGATGGTTCCGTACTAAATCTATCAATTTTGCAGTCATATCGCTGTTGAACTCAGTGCCATTTTTATAACAATCCTGCCGTCAGATGCAGGAATAGTTGCCGGCTATTCAAGCGAACCATGACGCAATCTTGTGCAGACTGAGTGTGCACAACGCGTGGCATATTAGAAACCTTCATATCATGGATAAATATATAATAGGATGCGAAACTGCGGTCAGCACCATCTGGCGGCAGGGGGCTGAAATAAGATGATCAGCGCCCAACGTCGTAGGTGGTGAACTTTAGAACTACGTGTTGGGTACATTACCCAGAGTTCTCTATTTATCCATTCGAGACATTGCTCGAAGAGAGAAGATGGCAGAAACTTGTTAATAAGTGAACATAAAGTGATACTACTTGTGTGTATAAACAGTGATGTTTATGGACGTTGTAAAAATATTGTTGTTGAATGTATTGTAAAGTAATAGTAATATTATAAATTGAACTATCTAAGTAGTTCTTGCAGACTTTTCCATTGCGATGTACAATAAATACCCAAAAGATACAATCCCAATTATCTAATCTTTTACTTTATTTTTTGTCTCTGTCTGGTTATATTTTAATTGGGTAGTGTAAAATAGATCGTCTCTTTTATCTTCCTGTTGGCTCCGGTAAGAATTTCAGTAGAAGATGCTGTGAGGAATAAAAATGTAAATTTTTTATTTTAAATAGGGTTAGTTTTGAATATCGATGAGGGTGGGAGGGAATACTTTCTGCGCAGTTTAACATTTTCGTCACCAGGTGCGCTGCTAAATGCATGGAGTAATTAGTTACTCTTTTCGGTACTTGGTGCGCTGCTAGATGTAATAACGCCCCTCCTCGCAACAGGTGGCAGCAAGATCAATTTCTACAACAGCGCCTCTAGTATGTGTTACGGGAAACTCAGTAAGTTTCGCATCCTATTATATATTTATCCCTGTTCATATTGTTGTCCATAAGAGATGTTTTTACGTAGAACCGAAATTCCGTCCTCGCAATACCTGACGAGACATGCGTGGTTCTTGGAAACCATCACTTCAGACAACGTCGCCACGGCGCGGGACTCTAACTTGTTTTTTTTTAATTGGGTTATTTTACGACGCTGTATCAACATCTAGGTTATTTAGCGTCTGAATGATATGAAGGTGATAATGCCGGTGAAATAAGTCCGGGATCCAACACCGAAAGTTACCCAGCATTTGCTCGTATTGGGTTGAGGGAAAACCCCCGAAAAAACCTCAACCAGATAACTTGCCCCGACCGGGATTCGAACCCGGGCCACCTGGTTTCGCTGCCAGACGCGCTGACCGTTACTTCACAGGTGTGGACTCTAACTTGTGATAGGTTCCATTAAAATAGGGCATATTCCTTCCGGTGCCTCCCCCTGTTAGCACACGTTGTACCGTCCTTCGACGTAATACTATAGATTGACAAATCGAACTGAAACCCTGACCGAGTTACTACGTGAACGCTGGCTGTCTTGGGGAGGAGCAAGTGAGAAAGCACGGGGGGAAGGAGAGAGCATTATGCACTATGTACTTGCAGGTCCACTCACAGTTTGTCAAACCTGCTAACAAAAGCATTAAAAGGTTGACTATTTACCTGCAATGCTAGCATAATGGAAACTTCCTAGCCGACAGTCGAAGCAAAAATGAAGAATCCGTTATTGTGGTAATACTGGAGAGTGGTTGTTCTATTGCTCGCGATGCACACACATACACCCTCTGAGATATTTACGTGCTGATTAGTGACTGAATGACGAGGAGCGAGGGAGAGAGAAGAAAGAAAGAGAGAGATTCCAGAAGTTGGCGTGTTTTACGGGGTTTCACTTGAAGTTGTCAAACTATACAGGGTGTTTCAAAAATACGGGGCATAATTTCAGGTATGTATTTCCCACATAATCAAAATAGTTCATTACAACATGTGTCCGGAAATGCTTCGTTTCCGAGTTATGGCCTTCACAACATTGAAATTCACCGGAACGTTTTTCTTTCCGCAGGTCGTTGCCGTCAAAGGAGACATTAAGAGGGCACTCTGACAGTTCATTCCGAGGCGAAGGTTACATTCAGTGTTGTGTAGGCGTTAGACTGTGCAACATGTATTCAAATCAAGAGCTGGCAGAGATACACTTCATGTACGGTAAGGCGGACGGCAATGCTGCGCTGGCTCATCGTTTGTACCAGGAGAGGTACCCACAGCGACAATGTCCAGATCGGAAGACATTTATACATCTCCATTACCGTCTGTGCGAGTATGGAAAATATAACTCTCCTGGTTTGGGAAGGGGACGACCAAGATCTACAACTCCAGAAGTACAGGAGGAGATTCTGGAGGCTGTGAACATGACTCCTTCTATCAGCACACGAAGGGTAGCGTTGCAAGTCTATGTTCCTCATACGACTGTCTGGTGCCTGATTTGGAATCCCTTCGGAATCGAATTGTGGCATGTTCTGAGGATATACGCAATACTCCTGGAGTTTGGGATCGTGTTCGCAGGTCAATGAGACAACGATGTGAGGTCTGTATTCAAGCAGGAGGTGGACATTTTGAACATCTTCTGTAATGACAACGACCTGCGGAAAGAAAAACGTTCCGGTGAATTTCAATGTTGTGAAGGCCATAACTCGGAAATGAAGCATTTCCGGACACATGTTGTAATGAACTATTTTGATTGTCTACATGTGGGAAATACATACCTGAAATTATGCCCCGTATTTTTGAAACACTCTGTATATGAACACATGTTATCCGGTAACATGGGGTTCTCACGATGCTTGACAGGTACCTAAGACACAGCAAAGTAACACACTGTCAACGGACAAACATACAAGCTCCGGACATGAATCGAAACATATAGTTAACCGCCGTGAACACCACGGCCCGTAGACCAAACCTACTGTAGCGCACAAATGTCCAATTTCGCGTTTGAGTCCCACATAATTATCTGGTTTAAGCGAGGGTGGAGACAGTAAAGCTTCGGTTGTACTGCGGAGTGTTTCAAAGCCCGGGCTGGGCGCCCAACTCAAACCACTGGAGTTCTACGTTAATTAATCTGAACGAGCCTAGTCTAGACACACACTACTCGTTGTGTAGATAGCCGGTAGTTTGTTTAGAGTTAAAAACTTTGACACTAATTGTGCAACCATTCGTTTGTATGCAGTTTAACTTTCATCGCCATGACGACGCATGCCCTGGTTTCATCACTAATTACACTGAACAACACGAATTTTGCTCCTACTTAAAACAATGTCTCTCTTATGGTTCGGTGCGCGCTGAATCCGAAGATGCATCTGTTTTCTTCGATCACGTAAGGCTTTAAAGATATACAGGGACATCATTTTATTTTTACTTCAATTTTTATTGTACCTGAATTTTTTAATGTACTTCACTCCCACCCCTTCTACTAATGCAGTTCCAACTGCCCTCCACACAGAATGACGGCCGCATATAGTAAACAGCATTGAGTTAGTGGGTATAGTACGTTCCAGAAATATGTTCGCGTTTTCCAGTGACGAAAGAGCTTTCAATATTGAATCATATTTTCGCACAGGTACTGTCCGTTTGCCTACGTCGCATCCCGATTTCCCCATGTAAAAGCTGGGCTGTCTTAGCTCTTTTCTGAAAACATTAATTTCTGTTAGGAATTGGACGTAGCCGTAATATTATACAACTGTTTAAAATAACTTAAATAAAAGGGCAGGTACTGTCCGTTTGCCTACGTCGCATCCCGATTTCCCCATGTAAAAGCAGGGCTGTCTTAGCTCTTTTCTGAAAACATTAATTTCTGTTAGGAATTGGACATAGCCGTAATATTATACAACTGTTTAAAATAACTTAAATAAAAGGGCCTTGTTAAGTAATTAACTGTCACGTGATTTCCCCCCTTCCTACGATCCTGCTGCATAACAGTAGATAGCACGTCTGAGTAATTTTATCTGTGCAGGTCGGGCAGAAGTGAAGACTGAATTTACAGTACGTAAGGTACTCTTTTATAGAGTAGGTACAGAATTATTTCAACATGAGTTACTAGTACGAAGGACGAAACTGGCAATTGGAATTAGATGCAATAGTCTATAGTGCGATAATATGCACAAAAGAACTGAAACCTGTATCGAAATGAACGGCCACCATTTTCAAAAATGTGTTTAAATATACATATTATGATTATTTTTCAATGTTACTTCATTCTTTATATTGTATACGCTAATGTGCTCTAGACAGTATAATATACACTGCATAATGAATACACTCGCATGGATAACTCAGTTCGTGAGTAAAAACACTTATTCTTAATACAGTAATGTATTTTGATTAAATAAAAACCTAATGAAAATTATCGAACTCAAAATCGCGATATTTCTTAGTTTACGTAAATGAACTACTTTTCTTTCCTCCTATACCTAGTAGAGTGATTTGTTTGTGTTTTACGCCAGTATCATCGAACTACAGTCGTAGAAGGGGATAGCAAACTCTGTTTCCGGTTCTCTAAAGGTATAGCCAGGTTAACATTAGGGGAGAGTCGGGTAGTATCGGACATCGGGTAGTATCGGACAGTGCGTTTCTTTCATGTACCACCATATGGTAGTAGCTGAATGACATGGTTACGTTTCTCTATGCGACATCACAGATACGTAACCATGTCAATCAGGTACTATCATCGTGTGGTAGATTAAAGAAACTCACTGTCCGATATTACCCGCTGTCCGATACTACCCGACTCTCCCCTAAAAATGTTAGTAAAAATAAAATGATGTCCCTGTACTATGATTTCACTTTTCCACAAGCGCTCCTCAGAAAACACCTGGCGCGGTTTGTACAGGGACATCATTTTATTTTTACTAACATTTTTAATATTAACTTGCCTATACTTCTGGATCAACGCCGTTTGCTACCCCCTTCCACGATTGGAGTACGATGATACTGGCGTAATATACAAACAAATCACTTTACTAGGTATAGGAGGGAAGAAAAGTAGTTAATCCATTTACGTAAACTAGGAAATATTGCGCTTTTGAGTTTGATCATTTTCATTAGGTTTTTGTTTAATCAAAATACAGTACAGTATTAACAATAAGTGTTTTTACTCACGAACTGAGCTGTCCATGTGGACGTATTCATTATGCAGTGTATATTATACTGTCTACAGCACATTAGCGTACAATATAGAGAATGAAGTCAAATTGAAAATTAATCATAATATGGATATTTAAACGCATTTTTTAAAATGGTGGCCGTTCATTTCGATACAGGCTTCAGTTCTAATGTGCATATTATCGCACTACAGACTATTGTACCTAATCCCAATTACCAGTTTCGTCCTTCGTACTAGTAACTCATGTTGAAATAATTCTGTACCTACTCTATAAAAGAGCACCTTACGTACTGTAAATTCAATCTTCACTTCTGCCCGACTCGCACAGATAAAATTACTCAGACGTGCTATCTACTGTCCGTCCAAGTGGTTATGTCGTAGGGTCATAGAAAGAGGGGAAATCACGTGACATTTAATTACTTAACGAGGCCCTTTCATTTAAATTATTTTAAATAGTTGTATAATGCTACGTAGACGTCCAATTCCTAACAGAAATTAATGTTCTCAGAAAAGAGCTAAGTCAGCCCAGGCAGTAGCTGGCGAATAAACGCTGGTGGGGGAAACCGGGATACGACGTAGTCAAATGGACGACAGTACCTGTGCGAAAATGATTGAATATTGAAAGCTTTTTCGTCACTGGAAAACGCGAACATATTTTTGGAACGTACTGTTTATTATGACCGTAAGACTACTATGACTGTATATGCGGTCTCGGATCTGTGTGGAGGACGGTTGAACTTCATTAGTAGAAGGGGTGGGAGTGAAGTACGTTAAAATACTCAGGTATAATAAAAATTGAAGTAAAAATAAAATGATGTCCTTGTAGGTTGTAAACCAGAACAAAAGCTAATGCACTTTATGAGTTACGGTTTCTCGTGGTTTTTGGGATATTCGTTTGTACTTCTAATAAATAAACAGATATTGGTCCCTTCTATTCAGTAAATTTCATAACTAGAGCATTCATTTTTAGACCCTTATATTTTATATTATTTCAATGTACCGAAGTACATATGATATTTCCATGCAGATATTCTGCGTCATCATACGATGGAAGAGTAATGGAACGGAGAAAAATTCTCTCCGGCGCCGGGATTTGAACCCGGGTTTTCAGCTCACGTGCTGATGCTTTATCCACTAAGCCACACCGGATAGAACCCCGACGCCGAACAGAATCGTCTCTGATTGAGTTCCAACTCTTGGGTTCCCTCTAGTGGCCGCCCTTTGCACTACGTCATAGATGTCTATGAACATAGGACCGAAGTCCACACATGTGCTCAGGTGCACTCGTTATGAGTGACTAGTTGGCCGGGATCCGACGGAATTAGCGCCGATTCTGTTCGGCGTCGGGGTTGTATCCGGTGTGGCTTAGTGGATAAAGCATCAGCACGTAGAGCTGAAAACCCGGGTTCAAATCCCGGCGCCGGAGAGAATTTTTCTCCGTTCCATTACTCTTCCATCGTATGATGACGCAGAATATCTGCATGGAAATATCATATGTACTTCGGTACATTGAAATAATATATGATATGCGTAAATCACGAAGTGATTTAAGACGGCGCTAATTCCGTCGGATCCCGGCCAACTTGTCACTCATAACGAGTGCACCTGAGCACATGTGTGGACTTCGGTCCTATGTTCATAGACACCTATGACGTAGTGCAAAGGGCGGCCACTAGAGGGAACCCAAGAGTTGGAACTCAATCAGAGACGATTCTGTTCGGCGTCGGGGTTGTATCCGGTGTGGCTTAGTGGATAAAGCATCAGCACGTAGAGCTGAAAACCCGGGTTCAAATCCCGGCGCCGGAGAGAATTTTTCTCCGTTCCATTACGCTTCCACCTTATATTTTAGTTGTGTGCACATGGAGTTCACGTCGTTGTTTGTTGACATCAGAACGAAGGGGTGGAGTACCCGCTGGGAGACACTGGACACGTACAGTCGCATTAATATAAAGGTGAAATTCCGAGTCCTTAACCTGATTGTCAGCAGAGATGGACGATTGTTCATTTTCTACCCTGGTGAACAAATTTAGGTGGTAAATATGTTTCTTCGAATTACAATGTTATTTCAAGTACAGAATGTGGCGCCCACAAGTGGCGTGGTAACACGTTAAAGTACGGAGTGTCCAACATGCCCGACTATCCAACAGATCCTAATTTACCCTATTGTTTTGGCGCATACTTTTGTTTTACAAACAATTTCAAATTAGTGTAACTCTGAAAATATTGAGAATAGGACGCATATTTGTATCACAGTTTTTACTCAGAATGTCTTCGGAAATAAGCTCCGTAAGTAGCGGTACCTCCTAGTGAATCACCCTGTATTTATTCACTGAAAATTCCCCAAGTGTTTGCATTATTCGAATTAGAGACTTTGGGATAGAAAAAAACCGCCTTAATCTTTCAACTAACTGTAAGCTAAATGATATAGTAGATCTGTGTGAATTTCCTCAATATAGAATACCATTGCCACCATTCTCAACTTGAAGTATATAAATATTTATCTTTTTTTACATTTCCCGATTTTCGTCTGTTTCTAACACATACTCGCTCCTTTTTGGCGACAAAAAATGGTTGACAAATGGTTTCTCAAAGCGACGAAAGATGGTGGTAGAAGTTGACAAATGAGGAACGATAAATCCGACCGCAGGATTTTTGTTGGTCACGCTCGAACGGTCCAGCAAAGAACGCCCCGCGATGCGTTGCTGTTTACACCTGTGACGTCGCCGCCGCCACGTGACGGAGTGACTAATTAATTATGCCGTTTTGGATTTGGAATTAGTCTAAAAGCTCGCTGACCGCCGCTCACAGAGTGTTGATCCAATTATCAACGCATTCGCTGCAATTACCTAATACTTGAATTTAGAGCAATGTCAGCACTTCATGGTCCGCAATACTTCGATGGCCCGCTGTGGTCATAAACGTTGGAAGTACTGAATGTTTATAAAGAAAATTGTTTTGAAACTAAGAAAGTGAACTCTTCATTTAGTCATAGTTTTCTGCCCAAGGACAGGTCCTTCACTGCAAACGCAGCACTCTCCAAACTTCCCCCCTTTTCACCTTCCTTTTAGTCTTCTCATTCTATCCATAGGCCTATATCTTAAGGCATTCATGATCCTTTGTTTTGGTCAAAATGTTGGGTTTTCCGATTTTGTTATTTACTGATTTATTGTTATTTCTAGTTTACAAATGTATATAGTTAATATATATCTTCCTTCAATTGCCTATTAATATCATTTTTCTAACCGGAAGCAGTCATTCCTTCAACCGGAAGTTTCTGTCTGCAAGTGCATGACTGTCATTTTCAGGTTTCCTTTGTTACAAATAAATTAAATCTGCCGCTATTTTTTTGGAATAAATTTGTCTCATATTATGAAGCTACTATTTCTTCCAATAGATAGCAGTGTGCTTTATCTATTTAAAGTTTGTTTCTCGTTTTTTCATTTATTGATTTTTATGCATTTGTTAAAGTTCCAAAAATAACAACACCCATCAAACAACATCTTAAATGACTGTCATACGTCAAATTAAAGGGAATTAAATATTCTGTGTTCTGAATCAAAGAAAATTTAGAAAACTACATAATCAAAAATTTAGTGAAATAAATATAAAAAAAATCGAAAAAAATTCGTCCTCGCTAAAAGAAAAAAAAAAAAAAAAAAAAAAAGAGAAAATTCACATTTCAAAGTGTAAATTACATAACTTCCTGAGATTCCAAATATTCAACACATATTTAAGAATGTTCTGAAGCAAGTAAAATCAGTTTAAAATAATTCATTAAGAAGTTATAATTTATTTGAAAAAAAAAGTAAATTTATTTTGTAAAATAATTTTTGTGCTGCTCCCCAAATATATATATTTTTTAATTTTCCCACACAGATTACCAATGGATCAGGAAAGGTTTGATAAAGATTGCTCAATAATTGAAGATTTTTATTCTATAGGGTAATGAATACCTTACTGTTGTTTGTTATCTGATATCATCTTCTGCTGCCAATTTCTCTCCCGTTCACCAATTCTTTCAGTGCATCCCTCAGGAAACAGTTTCTTCTTAGCCAGTAATCCAGCCAATTCTTTTTTCTCTTCCTGATCAGTTTCAGCACTATTCTTTTTTCATCCACTCTTTCTAGCACAGCTTCATTTCTTATTCTGTCTGTCGATTTCACTCACTCTAGCCTTCTTCACATCCATATTTCAAATGCTTCTAGTCATTTCTCTCCACTTCGTCGTAATGTCCATACTATTTCTGTCCCTTACAATACCACACTTCACATAAAGCACTTCAGTAAAATTCATGTTCTGGGAATAATAAGTTAATTAAGTAGTAAAATATCGCTGCAATCGAAAAGTATTGGGAATAAATTTGAATAAGGAACAAAGAAAGTTTCCTTCCCAGGCAGGATTCGAACAACGACAGTCTTAGTTACCAGTCCATCGTGCTCTGGAGTGAACAAGGCTCTGAAATCAGCTACAAGGGTCGGTCCGGATTTTTTGCCACTACTGTACATCATTTCTAGTATAACATTATTGTTCCTATCTTCCTAGTGGACATATTTAAGTTATAAATACCTATTAACGTAATTATTATGTAAAATGTTTTTCCTTGTTTGCAAGTCTCCTTAATTAATAGATGCTGAAAGCAATGAATCGAGAATTCATGTCCCAGGAGAGTGGCGTTGAAGAGTAGGAAGGATAACTCGCTCCAGGCCTCCTATATACTGCAGGTGGGACTATATAAGACATAAAGATAGAGGCGGTCATGGAATTCTCAACTGCAGCTCATTTATTTATTCAGGGGATGTGGATGGTAGCTAGGAAGCAATCCAGCTAGTTACGTAGCGACTAGAATCCCTGTGATAGTTCAACGTTGCATATTTATGAAAAATTAATGCATTCCCATTATAGCAAAGGTGCATTTAGAAAGAGAGAACAATATGGTTATAAAAACAAGCGTTTTTAACATCTGAAACAAAAACGTTTTTTCCTGTATAACAAATCAACTAGAACAAATAAATCTTTTATACGTTTGTGTTCAACATAAAATATATGAATTTCATTCAAATACAATGAGAGTTTCGTGTTTTCACATTAACTAAATGTGGACTTTACATCACACGGGATATGACCACATTCCATTTGTCTTTCTACAGAATAATGTTTTTTTTTTTTTTTTTAGCTGCTAGTTCTTTTCCATTCCAATTTGATACTTGTGTAGTGTGATGTGTTATATTTTGTGTTATTGAATTAATATTATATTTACATTATATTACCTGGGTATATTATATTATATTATATTAATTTATATTATATTATATTATATCTATATATATAATTTGAACTGGTAATGGAAATTACGGCTGAACGGATTTTAATGAGTGACCCCTCATTTTCATGCCTGGCATCCAAAGTTTTTCGGAAAAGTAGTAGTTTTCAGTGAAATGTCAATTTTCCTACATAATTTTCCTATTTTCCAAAATCCATCTGTTGTCAGTTTTGAGAACTAATTTTATGGAATCACGGCCAACTTGATTGAATTTCAGAACAAAACACACACTACAATAAACAATTGGCTATTACACGAAGGCCATGCCGACATATTTAGAGCTCAATTCAATTTGTTATTAAAAACTGATTCTGCAGTGTATAATTTTCTGAGTACAGCTGTGTATTGGATATTCAAATCTACGAAACTTGAGGTGGCTTGATGACATTATTACCATTACAAATTAAATATTATTATAGTTAATATCATGATACATCTATTTTTTCATTAATTGTACATAATATTGATGCTATATTGATGACATGAAAGTGAAACGTTTTTGTGGTTATGTAAGTAAATGTGGAGAATACCTTAATTTAGATCTTCATTTCTATAATTTACTGAGTGGCTGCTATATATAACTACAAAACTTAAGTAAGATAATAATATTGTTATTAAAAATCAAATGTTTTTATACTTATTAACCCAGTGGGGTTGGTCTTTTTCATATACTTAATGGCGGTGTAGTGTAGGTATTGATATGTGTCATTGTCTTCAGTATTGGCTCGAGAGAGCGCAAAAATTACAGTTCCTAAGGAAAGATCAAAAGGTATTACTTACTGATAAAATAAGAGGCCTAGAAAATTTTGTAGTCTCCAGATCATTTCAGCAGGATCTCCTAGTAGGATAAAATGATGTTACGCTCTACATTTCAAGTTCTACATTCAGCATCTATACGGAAATGCTATTGCTCTAAAGCTTAGTAAACCTTTACATTTTTTTTAACTTTTTCCTACAATCCACAATGGCCTGAAATAGCTACTGCTATCGTCCTGACATTGATACTTGCGTTTTCGCGTTGAAACTCAAAAACTGATGTTGGATAGGTTCAAGAAAAAGTATTTGGCCTAAAAAAACCCATTCAGAGGGAGTATGTTTCATTATTATGGAAGCAAATAACTATTAAAAAAGACAAGTATTCTTCATTGAAAATAAATCTGAAAAAATTTTATTTGAACGTCTAACGAACTTAGTTTGCGGCAGTATTTGCTGCACAAGCCACTAGTTATATTATATTATATTATATTCTCGACCATGCCGAAATGTAGTAATTATACACCTGGTAGCAGTCCTTTAATGCATGTCATTAAAGTACACCTATTCATAAAAGTTCAGGTTTTCGATTATTCTCGGATATGCAATCGAAAGACAACCAGCAAAACGTCACGCAGGCTGGAAATCCAATACTGTCGCAGAAGGTTATGTTCTGTTACTGTAATAATTAGCGTTAATTGTAAATAATATTCAAATAAATTCAATTTGTCATCTCGTTTTCAATGTCGAATTCAATTTCAAGGTTATATCAAGTTTAACGTTTATCTTATTTTGTAGATTATATATCAAGGTCGTCGACATTCGTTGCCCGGAAAAAATCAATACTTTCGCGTCTGCGCACATCTCACAATTTACGAGATTGCACAAGGTCAGTTCGCTCCCCAGTTACATAAGAATAACATGAAAACATGAATAATTTCAAGTTAAAAATATGGTCGAGCATAAAAAGTCGTATGAAACTTGCCTAAAATGGTAATTAAGATGCTCGTATGAATATTATGAAACTCGCTTGCGCTCGTTTCATAAACATCCTCGCGTCTTAATTACTATCATTATAGGCTCGTTGGATAATGTACTAATATTATATTATATTGTATTATATTATATTATATTGTAGGCCTATTGTATTGTATTATATTATATTATATTATACCGACGGTATTTAGGCAAAAGGGCTTATTCCACAAAATATTTTTTTCAGAAACAACTATAATTAAATTTTTAGCATCATTGTTATTAGTTACTTTATATGAAAGAATTTAAACATAATTAAAAAAAAACATATCTTTAAGTTTTGTAATTAAATTTTAACTAACTACACTAATTACAGCAAAAAAGTCCCATCTCAAAATGGGGGTTAAGCCCTTTTACCTAAACACCATCGATATTATATTTTCATTCATTTAGCGTTCTGCCCAAAGGCAGGTCTTTCACTGTAAACCCAGCTTTCTCCAGTCTTTCCTATTTTCTGCCTTCCTCTTTGTTTCCTCATATGATCCATATATCTTAATGTCGTCTATCATCTGATATCTTCTTCTACCCCGAACTCTTTTCCCGTTCACCATTCCTGCCAACGCATCCTTCAGTAGGCAGTTTCTTCTCAGCCAATGACCCAACCAATTCCTTTCCCTCTTTCTGATCAGTTTCAGCAACATTCTGTCTTCACCCACTCTTTCCAACACAGCTTCATTTCCTATTCTGTCTGTCCACTTCACACAATCCATTCTTCTCCATATCCACATTTCAAATGCTTCTATTCGCTTCTCTTCATTTCGTCTTAATGTGCTATAATGCCACACTCCATACAAAGCACTTCACTAGTCCCTTCCTTAGTTCTTTTTCCAGAGGTTCGCAGAAGAAGCTCCTTTTTTCTATTAAAAGCTTCCTTGGCCATTGCCATTCTCCTTTTGACTTCCTGGCAGCAGCTCATGTTACTGCTTATAGTACACCCCAAGTACTTGAAGCTGTCCACCTGCTCTACTGCCTCATTTAGAATTCGCAAGTTTACCTTCTGTATTTTTCTTCCTATGACATGCTCTTCGTCTTATACGCCGTGTACGGAAAGAAAACACAATTTCATTGAAAGATTTATTGGAACAGATACAGCAATTGTTGAGCTATTTTTCAACATACTTCCCATCGGAAGTGAAACGTCTGTCACACCGTGGGATCAACAGAGAGGTGCAGACGACTGTCACACACTGGTTCCGATCTCTGGGAGCAGACTTCTACGTCACAAGGAATCGATCCCACGGTATGACAGATGCCTCAATTTCGGTGGGGAATATGTTGAAAAATAGTTCAACAACGGAAGGGTTGGGCCGAATAACGGTCTGTGTTACAATTTTTCATATTCAACTTTTTAATGAAATAATGCTATAGTCTTACACACCCGTCACAAAAATTGTTTTTCAATATCTGTACCAGAGGCGCTTCTACACGAGTTACAACCATGACTTTCTTGGTTGGAACAACGGTCTACGATGTAACATTTTTGTTCCTCCTGCACAGTTAGCAGATTGTAACGTAGACCGTTATTAGGCCAAACGCTTCAAATGCTGTATCTGTTCCAATAAATCTTTCCGTGAAATTGTGTTTTCTTTCTGTAAACGGCTCCAGGGAAACTTACGTTCTGGACGGCACACGTAATTGTGCTCGAGTGGCCAAAATTTTTATAAACACTTGTTTTGACATTATCAACATGGTGGAAGAAAAAAATTAACTTTTTTATCTGCCTCCATGATAATGTTTGCTTGTTCGTCTTTAAAACAGGGGTCAGGAAGTGCACAGAAAATCGTATAGGCTAACGTGAAGTACTTTGGAAAAACTTCACTTTCACAAAGTTAGTCTTACTCATAATACAAGTAATGTACAATTCTCAGACAACGTTTGTGCCAACATAGTTCGGGATTGTTGATTAGAATCTTATGTATTTCCACCGGGCTGTATGGACTAAATCACACAGCTTTCAAACAACTACTTTGCCCATTCTATCGGAAAGTGTCAATTTAATTATCACAAAGAACGTGCTCTTTACGCATGACGAAGCCCTTTACTTCAGCGTCGTTACCAGTACCTTTCTCAATGAAACTGACCATAACCGTTGCATGGGTTAGAGGTGGATCAATAACATGGTCTCCACGCTCCCGTGATCTAAACCCATCGGACTTTTATTTGTGGAAACATTTAAAACCTCTGGTATGTGCTAATCCAGGAGAGGCTGTTGGGATTCTTCGTGGCTGTATTGTGGAAGGCTGCTAGACACTCTACCTTGGTATGATGTTACGGGGATATTTCATCGCATCCGGAATTCAATATGTCGACGAGTCCTAATGGTGAAGACATAAAAACAGTTATAGATTTTGCTGTTTATGTAACCATGGGGATGAAAGTTTTCTGTGAATAAACGAACGTCGACTTGCACATTTACCGTTGAAGCCTAGACATACGTAAGAATGGAAACCAAAGCTGTCAAGGAATAAAAGAACATCGATTTGCACAGCAATGATCGTTGCGGGACATATGTAACCATAGAGACCAAAATGTCGCCGGTAAATAAATGAATGTAGACTTGCACACTAAATATTGAAGTCAAGAAATATACAAGAAACGAAATAAAATTCGTTCGTTTATTTCACCGACAGATTTCGTCGCCTTGTTGTTTATGCCACGGTTTCAATGTTTATTGTGCAGGTCTGTTCGTTTATTGACCCACAACGATTTGCATAATTAATGCTTAAGCCAGGGGATACGTGACCGTAGACTCAGAAGACATCATTGAATAAACGAACATCGTATTGCGTAATTAACGTTAAGGTCATGGCATATGTAAGCATCGGAACTAAAGTCGTCAGTAAATAAACGATTGTCGACTTGCATAATTCAGACTGAAGTTGTGGCATATGTAACCATGGACACGAAAGTTATCACAGAATAAACGAGCATCGTTCTGTACATTTAACTTTGGAACTGGAATGCATAATACGTATATTTACGAACATAGCAATATTTGTAAGTAAACGCTAGGATACTGGTCTTTCATCCAGACAGCCCAAGTTCAATTCCCGGTCTCGTTGTGATGGAAATTGTGACGGACAAAAACGTTATACAGAGCTTCTTTCTTAGCGTACGCCCGTTTCCATTCATTTATAGCATCACCCACCTCTCCCTCATTTTATCTCCTAATTAGTCAGAAGTAAATTGCAATAGGCATCAGTAATTTTGGACTCAGTTTAAAAAGATAAAAGAAACAAGCAATTGAAATTATTCAAAATAAATTTTCTCAAATATCTGTATTTTAAATTCTACAAAATGTCATGCCCGTTCAGACATCTAAAACTTTGTGAATTTTTGGACCGATGAAATTCCCTCTTTTAATTTGCCTTCAATCTAACTGAAACTATACGCTTGTTTGTTCATTGCGTAGACCTCACTTTGAACTGTTATGAATAGAGCATTCATTTTTAGCCCTATAACACTACAGACAGCGAATGTTAAGTTAGCTGTACGGAGTATGGATGACGTCACTTGACCTTGCGTACTTACGGATCACATACAAAATAGTTGCGGAGTTGTAAGTTAGACCGTCCACGTAGAGCACGTAGCGAACGTACCGTGTCAATTATCTTTAGTTGTACAGGGACATCATTTTATTTTTACTAACATTTTTAACATTAACCTGGCTATACTCGGAAACACTGTTACCCCCCTTCCATTACAGGAGTTTGGAGTTTGCTAGTGCAATATGTAAACAAATCATTTTACTAGCTATAGGAGGAGAGAAAAGTAGTGTATCCATTTATGTTACAGGGAAATATAGTATTACGATTTTCAGTTTGGTCATTACTTCTACAGAATTTTATCAAAAAACAGTAGAATAGTAACATTTTTTTTTTTTCACAAACTCAAGTCTTCAGGCGGTTATATACATTATGTAATGTCTACTTTATTCAGCATATTACTAACCTAATTTATTTTTGAGAATTTTGTGAGCACTTCCGTAAGAAACTCCAATTTCTACAGCTAACTTCTTGACCGACTTATTAGGCCTCGCTACATCCTTTCTCTAGAATCTTCTGTCACCCTTGTTGGCCATCTTACACTTTTCTTCCTTTCTGTACACTCTGTTGCTCTAAATTTATCTACCAGATTAATGACATTTCTACGAAAATATTGTAATGATATAATCAGGAAATTGTGAAGAAAAAAAAAAAGAAAAACTGTTGTTCACATTCGGTTATATTGTATTTCCAGTTTCCATCATCGTCCTTCATACCTACAAACAATAAAACAAAACCCTTGTTTAAATAATGCTGTTAAGTACCGCACCATATTATAGGGTACCGTACTTCCGGTAACTCTAATCTTCACTTGTGCTCACTCCACACAGATAAATTCAGTTATGCTACACACCACACCTGTGTGAAAATAAACTTCAATAATATAAGCTTTTTCTTCTATAGAAAATGCAACATATTTCTGAAACACACTGTACTCTGTACTGTTTATTTCACTGCCGTAAGTTTGTGTGACTGACGTTAGCAAGGACATTAGTGAAAGGGGTGGGAGTCAAGTACATTTAGAAAGGCAGATACAATAAAAATTGAAGTAAAAATAAAATGATGTCCCTGTACAAGATCAGTGCATTTACAATGCCGAAAGCAAAACGTTCTTCACAGAATCGTTTGAATAAGATTGTGAAAGACTTTGGAAATGAACATATAAAGTCACATCTTGTCCCAAAGAGGATTTTAACCTGGGCCCGCTTATTTCATGGCCAGACGTCCTAACCATTACTCTACAGCGGTGGACCAATTTTACATTTACTTTATCTGTTTATTTAAAAAAGCAAGACATCACACGAAATGTAAATTGTAATTATTTTATTTAATCTCGTCTTTAAGTTTACACATTATATCGGGATCACTTTTCTTTTTTGTGCATTGTTGTGCAGTTTGTTATTCATATTTCTCCATGTGACTGCTTGAACACCTGCAGAGTTCTAACACATTAATACAGGCTGTTACAAAAAAACTTTACAGTGCTTCCAATCCTCAAATGAGGTATATAAATTCTTATATATTCAGAAATTTAAAATAAATATTATAGTCCAGATACATTGTCTGAAGACATTAATTCGTCGATTTAAGCAGAGAAACTTAATCATAAACAGAAGCAAGAAAAATCTTTTGAATTCAATATTTTCTAACGTTAATAGAAAAAAAGAGTTCGGCCAAGTTTGGAGGGACAGTGTCCCCCATGCCCCCATAATTCCACCTATGAGTGGTACCTACTGCTCATACGTTACATTGATATCTATACTAATAATAAATCTGTAGCCGAAATTTTTCTGGTAATTTTCGATTTTCCAAAAATAATTGGTCCTAACATATATAATTAACCACCCTGAAACCGAAAATCGCATTTTTGAAATTTTTGTTTGTATGTCTGTCTGTATGTTTGTTACCTTTTCACGCGATAATGGCTGAACCGATTTATATGAAAATTTGAATATAAATTAAGTTCGTTGTAACTTAGATTTTAGGCTATATGGCATTCAAAATACTTTATTTAAAAGCGGGGTTATAAGGGGACCTGAATTAAATAAATCGAAATATCTCGCTTATTAATGATTTTTGTGAAAAATGTTACGTAACAAAAGTTTCTTTAAAATGATTTCCGATAAGTTTTATTCTTTACAAACGTTTGATAGGACTGATATTTAATGAGATAAATGAGTTTGAAATTAAAATAACGCCATCTAAGACGGTGCAATGAATTAAGAACAAATGACTTCGTCTATAAGGGGCCTTGGACAACAACAATCGAAACAGGGGCCTTGTACATTAACAATCGAAAGCTATTAAACATAGCCTACAGAGAATGTTTCTGTATGAACTAATATCAGAAGTTAAATTAACCGATTTGTATAATTAATTATTATTTCACCATTGGAAAGTGTAGTTTCTCTAGATGGACATAATGCTATAATGTTATTACAGTAACGTCTGAGTAAATCGAGGACAGGTAAGATTAAAATACTTCTTATGCACAGAAAATTTGATAGACTATTTTGTACATTCGCTTTCTGTATTTCTTAAAATAATATTTATGTACACTCATTTTAATCTCAGAGAATTAACGAACAACGAGAGTGTATTGATTTAGTATGCAGTAATAATACGTTAGCTTAGCAATCCATTATTTTATAATTCAAATTTCAACTATGCTCAATTGAATAGTGTTAAAATACATAAAATATATATGCAATAAATGCAATGCAAAAAAAATTGGGTAACGAGTGAAGCAGATTATCTTGCGCTGTTGTAAAAGTTGTTCCCTGGATCAAACGTCCTATTTTAATTATGTAATTACTTTATATTTATTTCTAACAGGTGCAGCGGAGCGCACGGGTACGGCTAGTGTACAATATAGCTACAACAATCTATTGTATTAGATGAAAATATGTGATCAGTGTTTGTAGTCTGCCCTATAGCATCGCCCGTTCTTACTTAATTCTAACGGCAACTGATGTAACCCAACGATCAAGATATATGTAAACAGTCTTTGTGCGAGATCGTGCGTATTTGCTTGGTTTCCGCACAAAACCAATCAGCGGAAAGTCTAAAATTCCACATTCAGTATTCCCAACCTAACACACATAACAATTTCCTTCTTCTCACCGCTTAAGTGACATATTGATTTTTCTGCTTTAGACTTTTAACATATTATTTTTAGAGGCGTTCAATATAGTAATAATTATAAAGGGGAAACTTACCACTGCAATTTCACCTAAATTGCACTTTTAATTATTGTTTTTAAATATTTCCAAAATTAAGTAAACTCTACAACTCCACTAAAGTTACTGCATTAGTGATGCAAGTAACATTAAGGAAGCCGTGAAAAAATCAACAAGATTCCAGACTCATCATAGACTGGGGTAAAAAAGGACAGACGTATATCACGGCCTGCTGGAGTATAGTAAACACAGAATACATTTTAAAGCAATAATGTTGAAGATAGATATTTTTGTTTTGCAAATTTGCCATCATTGAACAGAAACCAAGATGGAGATTTCATTGCAACTAATTAGAAATTCCTCTTTCAGGTATGTAATAAACGATCTTCGCACAAAATAATGTACGATACACGAGCGGTATGTTTTCTTTCAATTCTCGGAAATTAAAAAAGCTCAATTACGTTTCGCTTTTTCAAACTTTTCCTCGAACATGAAAACTTCAACATACCGCTCTTGTAACGCATATTACTATTTCATAAGCTGTCAAGAACTAGGCCTGGTATATAACCAAAGTGCGTTTCACTATAGAAATCCGTGCTCATGATACGGAAAGACAACTGTGAAATTGCTTCGCTGCGGTGCGATCGGTGGTTCGATTGATTCTAAAGAGAATTTGCGGCTGAACGGAAAACCGATAGTATGTCTGCCGCCATGATGGAATATGGCATTGTGATAATTCCATCCTCTAGGCCGCGACATTTCCAACCTGTAGACTATGGCATTTCAGCAACGATATATTAAATAAAGTGACATTACTTGAGGATAATTAATATATGAAACAATAAATCAAACATTGCAGGTAAAAGTGATAAAAAACTCACTGAAATTTTATCTTCAGTAGTTGGAACATTACTCCATCATAGTTCAGTGTAAAAGCGTCGGTTTATTACGTGAACTCCGGTTCGACGATCAATATTGGATAAAGCAGTGGTTCCCAAACTTTTTGAAGCCGCGACCCACTTCTGTAAGCGACCGCCAATACCGAACTGGTAGGGTACTTATCCTCGTTCAAAAATATAAATCCCCGTAAAATAGGAAACAACGATTATTTTACTCAAATTAATGGATACCACCAAAAGGACGGCGAAAATACTAGAAGGATATAGCGGAACAATGACACGAAAAATTACAATAACATAATTTCTAGTAGCTTACTTTTCACTCACTCACTCACTTACTCACTCACTCTCACTCACTCAATCAACCAATCACTCACGCACTATTTCATTAATTAATTAATTAATTCATTACACAACTTTCGGGACTTTTCAACAGTAATCTCACTAGAGGTTTTGATTTATCTAAAGAAAATCAAAACTCGAGTGGGATTTAATTGACTATTACACGATTAGAAGAAAGTATATGAAGATTAGAAGAAATAAAGTACTCTAATATAATACAATATTACTTGATTTAGGAAAATACTAAACTGTATTCAAATGTACTTTGTACCATCTCATCATTACAAATATTACACTAGATGGCAGTAGTGTGTTGTTGTTAGCTGCGCCAACTATACAATCTCCTATATACAGTCACGAAGCTTGAGTTTTGAGGGTGCTAGAAACAATAGACTGTGACGGTTCTATTTTGCATTGTCTGTGGTGAGCAACCATCTAATGTTTGCATATTTACTACGTATTGAGCTTCGCGACTGTATATACTAGACTGTGATTGAACTCTATAGAATCTATAGTATAGATGATCACTAGTCAAGAAGGCTTTCTTGATTTAGTTTCATTTTTATTAAACAGGTGCATTCCGCTTCAATTATCAATACATATTAAACAATCTCTCATACGTGACTATCCGTAATCTCTTACAGCAAAAGCTGTAACATAACCTAAATAATATACACAAGGTAAATGATAAAAATTTTAATTAAGGATGATGAAATAAACATGAATCATTTTAAAAGGTACAATTATTGAAAGTACAATGTTGGCAAACAAAGAAACAAATGCTAGGGAAGTGATACAAACAACCAAATGCTAAGAAGGTGATAAAATTTGTAGGATAAGCAGCCATGATTGGTTGAAACACGTCGTTCCGTAACGTTTTATTGGTCAAAAGAAGTATGACATAGTAAAAGTGTAATAGTCAAATTAAAACCTTCTGAAATCGGAGCCTTGATTTGGATGTACGGGTTATGTGGCCTACTGTATACGGGAATATCAAAACGCATATGGTATGACGGAAATTTAATCAGTTAATTTTCTACATTATTACACAAAAGAAGCGTTTTTCTAAGAAATGACAAAGGAATTTTTTTTTTATTGTTCTTCACTTTGATATCTTGCCACTCATACGTCTCAATACCCAATAGTTTTACCATAAATGGGATTCAAACTTCAGACACAAATTATTTTGTTCGACTAAATCAGTAGTGTCAGAGTTGTAAGCTTCAAAACCGGTTGTGTAGCTAGATCGGAGCTTGAACTTGCTTATGTCTGTGGAAACACCGGAGCACGCAACCAGTCTAGTGGAGCGCTCCGCTCCGTTTAGTCCCTGTCTGACATCGCTGGACTAAACCGTTATTCAAATACCAAAATGAACTTAAGACTCAGCTCTTAAAATTAATGCAGTTATACCCCTTTCACCTTGTATAGGGGAAGAAATTATATATTATTTTATTACCAAAATTCGAATTTATATGTTTCATGCAATTATCGGATTTCCTTAAATTCCCTGTTGTCTTTGTATTACTTGTGCCTTTAAATTTAAGTTAAAGAAACAAACTATAGTCGCGACGCTGTTATTCCCGGCGTGACTCCTCTTTGCTTACGTCTTAGGAAGTCAAGGCTCTAAGAAGTCTAGCTAGGTAGTATCGTTCGCCATTTTTGTCCTTTCGTTGCCGAGCTACTGTTGTCACGCCAGGAGAAGGCGGCTGAAGTACTTAGACGGGGCGGAGGGGAAACAGTCGCGCATGCGCACCGCGCTGTTCACTGCAATATTCCTGTTTTACAAACATATACTGCACGTGTCTATGAATCTTTGCGACTTTGTGAAAATAATAGCGGGGTTTTTACTGTAGTGTTTTATTAGTTTCAACAAGACAATTGTTTTCAGTATACCACAAATCTCGTATTGCTTTAGTTATCCTTTGCTTTTCGTGTTAATAGTGTTGATAATAATATAGTTAATAGAATTTATGTTATTGTATACTGTTATTTAGGTTTATAGCAGTTTTTTGTTTATTGTAAATATGTCGACAAAGAGGAAACAAGAACTGACAATCTATAGCGAAGAAAGGAATATTATTAGAAGTGCAAAATAATTCTGTAATGAAGAAAAAGAACAACAGTGCCTTTGCATTCCTCTTACGAAACCTACAGCAAAGGTAGAAAAGTACTCTAATCTATCCACAAGAACAATACAGCGTATAAGAAATGAAATGAAAGACTGCACAGAAGAAAGTGCGTTGTCGACACCTGAGGGAGGAAAAAAATGTAAACGTTCAGACTACCGAAACGCAAATGTAGATGACTTCGACGGGAGATTGACAAAAAAGATATAATTGAGAATTTTTATTTGAAAAAGAAAGAGGGCCACCGGCGTAGCTCAGGAGGTAGCGCGTTTGCCTGCTGAGCTGCAGTTGTGCTCGGGAGTGAGTTCGATTCCCGTTTGCGCTGACTACCTGGTTGGGTTTTTTCCGAGGTTTTCCCAATCGGAAGGCGAATGTCAGGTAATCTATGGCGAATCCTTGGTTTCATTTCGCCAAATACCATCTCGCCATCATCAATTCAATCGACACTGAAGAAGCTAGTAGTTATTACAGTGTCGTTAAATAACAAGTAAAAAAATAGTACCAAGCTGCAACAAACATCTGCCCTTTTACAAGAGAAAATTTATTTGAAATGAAAGACAACTTTAAGACGAATACTGAAGAAAAAGGATTTCAGGTGGAAGAAGTGTGCAGCAAAAAAATAGAGGAAAACACTGTAAATTAGAATACGTGAAGATATCTACAGCAAATAAGAAAGCTTAGGAAAATAGAAAAACCGATTTTGTATCCGGACGAAATGCTGATAGATAGGCCTACCAATTTAACGTTTCCCAAGTTTTGGCAAGATAAAAATGTTACGGGAGTTTTGACTACCGTAAATGTGTCCAGAACACTCATTGTTATCCATGAGGATGGGGGCGGTGGGGCTAATGTCTTTGTTGAGAGATTCGAATTAATATACACGGCTGGATCATAAACAGACGATTATCATGGACAGATCATACTCCAGAAATTTTGAAAAATGTAATAATGATAGTCATAGCGACAACACCGAAGATGCGGAATCTTTTATGTCTGACTCCGTTCCCGTGTGGCCAAGTAAGTGGACCGAAGTTTTCAGGTCAGAGTGTAGCGTAAAGTTCCCCCGTCCCGCCTATCTACTCCCCGCGCCAACTCGTAGCGCGAAGACAATACCAGACGAGGGATCTATTTGCCACATCGTTAAACATTATCATGTCGTAGCTCCTATGATAATAAATCAAACGCACTGTAATTCAGCAAATAACGTCCTCGTGTGCTCTCTGCGAACGCCAACGAAAGAGCCAAAATGGCGGGCGATTATGTATTAAGTATTTATCCAGCCTTAGGAAATACTTTACATCTTCATCAGCGAATCACAAGACGCACACGTTTAAATGTAGCCGACCTGCAACGCGATTGGCTGCCGGAAATTAGAGCAACGGGACTATAATAGCAGTGGTATGAATCGCAACAAGATGGAGAAACTGAGTTGTTAGGAAAAGCGTAACAGGTTTGAGAATTACAAAGTACCTTCGCGACACATTTGAAAATTAATTGAATGTTATATTTTACGAAGTTCTATAATTCGAGTAAATAAGATACAAAGTACAAAACGTCGAAAATTACTCTCAGTGAAATACATTAACTGTCCTCTTTGCACGAACTGCAGAAATACAACACAGGAAGCGAGAGTCAATCTAGAGTTCGAACGCTCCCAAGTATTCGGGAAATATAAAGTGGAACTAGTCTGTGGGGCAAGCGGATGGACGAGGGACGAAGGAATGTTGTGTTTACATATCCAAGCATTCCCTTTGCTTACCCGCTGATGCGTTTACTTCTCAGATGTAATTAATTTATCCCATATGCCTTCATCCTCTACGTGCAACAACGGCATTCAGACATATAGCCTATTCCGATATTTTGGGGAGTAGAATTAAATTCTTTTCGGAAAATGCAGTTTATTGTTTCCGCGTGTTAAATATAGTGTTAAAAGTTGTATAATGACGATGTATAATTAAATTCTTTTCGGAAAATTCAGTTTATTGTTTTCGCATGTTAAATATAGTGTTAAAAGCTGTGTAAAGAAGATGTATAATTAAATTCTTTTCGGAAAATGAGTTTATTGTTTTCGCATGTTAAATATAGTGTTAAAAGTTTTGAAATGAAGATGTATAATTAAATTCTTTTCGGAAAATGCAGTTTATTGTTTTCGCATATTAAATAGTGTTAAAAGTTGTGTAATGAAGTTGTATAATTAAATTCTTTTTCGGAAAATGCGTTTATTGTTTTCGCGTGTTAAATATAGTGTTATAAGTTGTATAATGAAGATGTATAATTAAATTCTTTTCGAAAAATGCAGTTCATTGTTTTCGCGTGTTAAATATAGTGTTAAAAGTTGTATAATGAAGATGTGTAATTAAATTCTTTTCGGAAAATTCAGTTTATTGTTTTCGCGTGTTAAATATAGTGTTAAAAGTTGTGTAATGAAGACGTATAATTAAATTCTTTTCGGAAAATGCAGTTTGTTTTCGCATGTTAAATATAGTGTTAAAAGTTGTGTAATGAAGATGTATAATTAAATTCTTTTCGGAAAATGCAGTTTATTGTTTTCGCATGTTGAATATAGTGTTAAAAGTTGTGTAATGAAGATTTATAATTAAATTTTTTTCGGAAAATGCAGTTTATTGTTTTCGCGTGTTAAATATAGTGTTAAAAGTTGTGTAATGAAGATTTATAATTAAATTTTTTTCGGAAAATGCAGTTTATTGTTTTCGCGTGTTAAATATAGTGTTAAAAGTTGTGTAATCAAGATGTATAATTAAATTCTTTTCGGAAAATGCGTTTATTGTTTTCGCGTGTTAAATATAGTGTTAAAAGTTGTGTAATGAAGATGTATAATAAATTCTTTTCGGAAAATGCGTTTATTGTTTTGGCGTGTTAAATATAGTGTTAAAAGTTGTGTAATGAAGATTTATAACTAAATTATTTTCAGAAAATGCAGTTTATTGTTTGTGTTAAATATATTGTTAAAAATTGTGTAATCAAGATGTATAATTAAATTCTTTTCGGAAAATGCAGTTTATTGTTTGCGCGTGTTAAATATAGTGTTAAAAGTTGTGTAATGAAGATGTATAATTAAATTATATTCGGAAAATGCTGTTTATTGTTTTCGCGTTATAAATATAGTGTTAAAAGTTGTGTAATGAAGATATATAATTAAATTCTTTTCGGAAAATGCGTTTATTGTTTTCGCGTGTTAAATATACTAGTGTTAAAAGTTGTGTAATGAAGATTTATAATTAAATTATTTTCAGAAAATGCAGTTTATTGTTTGTGTTAAATATATTGTTAAAAATTGTGTAATCAAGATGTATAATTAAATTCTTTTCGGAAAATGCAGTTTATTGTTTGCGCGTGTTAAATATAGTGTTAAAAGTTGTGTAATGAAGATGTATAATTAAATTATATTCGGAAAATGCTGTTTATTGTTTTCGCGTTATAAATATAGTGTTAAAAGTTGTGTAATGAAGATATATAATTAAATTCTTTTCGGAAAATGCGTTTATTGTTTTCGCGTGTTAAATATACTAGTGTTAAAAGTTGTGTAATGAAGATTTATAATTAAATTCTTTTCAGAAAATGCAGTTTATTGCTTTCGCGTGTTAAATATATTGTTAAAAATTGTGTAATCAAGATGTATAATTAAATTCTTTTCGGAAAATGCAGTTTACTGTTTTCGCGTGTTAAATATAGTGTTAAAAGTTGTGTAATCAAGATGTATAATTAAATTCTTTTAGAGAATCATGACAACAAAGAAATCAGTCGAATTAAAAAGTAGTCTGAGCATCTCAATTTCGTTGCAGCGTCGACTTTTCTCACTGGAAAGCCATGCTCATGCCCCGGAGAGAGGAATAGATTGATGATAAAACTCTGACGTGATTGGTTATTCCGGGAATTCCAGTTTCATCCTCATCATTTCAGCATGTTTTTATAATCAAAATAATTACCTTTCTCATCTTTTCAATATAGGGCTGTCCAATGCCGCCGACAATTTATACATGAACGCAAATGATTCAGAATTGAAAATGCAGCTGTAGCTATTTTAAGTTAAGCAAATTTATTTTAGACAGAGTTTGATTACAGATTATCAAGTAAATTGTCACAATAATTTACAAGCTACTACAGAAAGTAGTGGAAAAGTATAATTTGAAGATATCAGACTAACAGAAATCTAAGACCATGATTTTTCGAAGTAAATAGGCTTACCAGGTAATATACAAAATAGCATTTTTTTAACAAATGGCGAGTACTTGTCTGTTCGTCATTCACCCATATGAAGCCAGTTATGTAAACCACTTTACCGACAGAGTCGTTGCCCAGGGTGCGCCATAGGGGCCTGGTCTACGCTACACCCACGACGAGATGAGATGATGATGGAGATTTGTTGGGATGTCCACAGGGGAACTGGAGCTCCCGGATAAAACCCCCGTCTTACCTGGATAACAGGATTGCTTAGCAAATCATAAATCAGGGGTAGTACACCGGGGGATCGAACCCGGATCCACAGGGTTGTACTATTAAGGTATAGGCCTACCTTCAATTTAGTAAATAAAAAAACTTGTAAAATAACTTTAAAGGAAGGGATTTCATTACTACGTAATAGTAATATACGTTACAAGGCGTTATGTTGACGTTTTCATGTTCGAGGAAGAGATTGAAGAAGCGAAACGTAGTTGAGCTTTTTTAATTTCCGAGAACATGAAAACAAACATACCGCTCGTGTATCGTACATTATTTTGTGCGAAGATCGTTTATTACGTACCTGAAAGACGAATTTCTAATTAGTTGCAATGAAATCTCCATCTTGGTTTCTGTTTAATGACGGCAACTTTAGAAAACAAAAATATCTGTACTCCAGTAGGCCGTGATATACGGCTGTCTTTTTTTTCCCCCAGTCTATAAATGCGAACTTAAAACAAACGGTAAGGTTATGTAATTATTTATTTTTCATTTTAATATTTTAACAATATTATTTATATAACATATTGCAGTAATAACATCGACATCTGGAATCTCGTTGATTTTTTCACGGCTTCCTTAATGTTACTTGTATCAGGAATGCAATAAGTTTCGTGGAGTAGTAGACTTTACTTAATTTTTGCAAATATTTAAAAACAATAATTAACATTGCAATTTAGGTGAAATTGCAGTAGTAAGTTTCCAATTTATAATTATTACTATGTTAAAAGTCTCTAAACATAATATATTAAAAGCCTAAAGCAGTAAAATGAATGTCGCGCTTAAGCGGTAAGAAGAGGGAAATTGTTATGTGTGTTAGGTTGGGAATACTGAATGTGGTATTTCACACTTACCGCATATTGGTTCTTTGCGGAAAACAAGCAAATATGCACGATCTCGCACAAAATATTGAATTTATTATTACCTACTTCTTTTTTTCAGTTTCAAGGCGACAGAGGTTGTTGGCATGGCATCACACTCGGAATTATTAAAATTCCTCTGTGCACAGCGAGTTTCACCTGTCAGCGCGTTGCCATGGTTATTAGACACGGCCAGGTGGACTGCAATTAGCCGCAGCCTGGGTAATGTTTCCCAAAACACCGGTGCGTGTATCCAGTGAGCCGCGAGCGCAAACAGGGAGGCCCCTGCCAATCAGACAGCGCTGCGGTATTCCAGTTGGAAGCACATATCTTTGCCTTAGAGCAATAGTAGTTTGATTCCTGTGTGAAGATCTTTTCGATATCAGTTATTAAGTCACATGAATTCTTCGTTAACTAGTAAATCTTTCATTTAAGGACAGTAACAGAAATAAATTATGAAGTACAGTATCGATCTAAATCAGATGTCCTTCCGCATCTGTGGTTCAGCGATAGTAGATTAGTCTTCCATCCAAATGCCCGGGTTCGATTCCGGGTCTGGTAATTACGGAATTTATGGTGGAAAAATTATAGATATTGTGGAGAATTATTAGTAGAGACAAAATTCGTTCCGGCACAGGGAATCGAATCCAGGACCCTTAGCTTGGCACGCTGAGTGCTCTTACCATCTGAGCTATGCCAAAACCCGATCCATATATATATATATATATATATACATGTATATACATGTGATTCAAAAGGTAAAGCCAACCGGTGAGAAGATGTTTCAGGGCGACATTTAGAGCAGAAAAGTCCTATGTCAATTTTATTTACTTGCAACCGCTTCAATATACAGGATGTTTCCGAGGTGGTGTTATAAACTTTCAGGGACGATGGCGAAGGGCACATGTATCAATTTTAGACAAGGAACCCTGGTCAGGAAATGAATGAGTCGAAAGTTACAAGCAAAAATAGTTTATATATATATATATATATATATATATATATATATAATTATACCCTGTGTTTATGTAACAACGCAACAATGAGTGCGGGTCTAACGTTATTTTTAACGGTTATTTTTCTTTCAGTTTTCATTGCGACGTTGTTGTAGCTAGCTAAATATTTGATATCGCAACGTATCAGTACAACCAAACACAAAAATGCACTTTCCAAGGCTACTGGGAAGAAGATTTCTTTGCTTCCAACAGTAATTGCAACATCGAGTCGAAAATCTCAAGTTGCATTCGACTTACGTAAAGCTTTTCTTGCTGCCGAAATCCCTTTGTGGAAAGTGCAAAGTTGTGGGTCTAGTGCAAGGTTTTTGTAATTGTCTTTGACTGCGTGTTTAAGCTATTTATAATGCCTTTTGCCTGCTTATTTTCGCTATTTATGATGCCGTTTTGCCTGCCTGTTTTAATGATTCATAATGCCTAAACTTCCGGTGTCTGGTTATGAATATAGACTAAAGTAAAAAATAAGGTAATGTAACATTTTAAAATCCCTTTTCAGAATGAGATGTTACATTTGTTCGGATAAAATTTCTGCACATTTAAAGAACAAAACTAAAATTCGTTCAATCTTTTATTTTATCAATATACACAATTCTCTTAAATTTACTGAAAATACTGGCCATTGAAGCTATAAATTTTCCAAAATACGATATGAAATATTTCAGGGGTACCACAGGGCAGCGTTCTGGGTCCATTACTCTTTATAATAAACGTAAATGACCTATGCCAGAATATTACATCAAATGTGAGGCTATTTGCAGACGACTGCATTATATATAGAAAGATTAGAAATAATACAGATGTAGATGCTATTCAAACAGACTTGAATAACATTTATAACTGGGTGTTAATGCATAGGATAAAAATAAATGGTTCTAAAAGTAAATCTATAACATTTTGAAAAACCCGAGAGGAAACTAGTCTTAATTACGAATTCAGTGGTGTTGTAATTCCGCAAGAACAATGTTGTAAATTCCTAGGAGTGTATTTAAACACCAAACGTTCTTGGGAAGAGCATGTTGATAATGTTACAGGTAAAGCATGTAGGGCACTTCACTTTATTATGAGAATCTTGAGAAAGGCTAGCCCAAAATCGAGGGAAATAGCATATCTAACGTTAGTGCGACCGTTAATGGAATGCGGAACTACATATTGGGATCCCTATAGAATATATCAGATAAATTCCTTAGAAAGAATCCAGTATAGGGCAGCTAAATTTGTTAAAGGTAAAAGAGAAGATGGAAACGATACGATAAAAGAACTTAAATGGGAACCTTTGGAAAACAGACGTAGGAAAACTAGAATAACATCATTGTATAGAGCACATCTAGGTCAGAAAGCATGGGTAGACATAACGGCTCGGTTAGAAAAGCCAACGTACTATGGTAGGAACGATCATGATTTTAAAATCAAATGTAGGAAACAGAAAACGGATGTAGGTAAATTCTCATTTTTAAATAGAACTATAAATCATTAGAATGACCTACCTGCAGCGGTCTTTGAGGGCTGTCCTTCCTTAAGGAGATTCATGATTAACTTAAGAAGTTGTGTATAAAGTGCAAATTAAAATTAAGGTGACATTCAACATTTAATTTTTTAAGGTGACATGTATTTATCTAGCCTGACGAGTTACTTCCTTGGTTTGAATTGTAAATTATTTAAAAATTGCATATAAGAGGGCCTTAGACTAGAAATGTTTAGTTTAAATGTAGTTCTGTTTATAAGTATGCATAAGGATATAATTAGGATCTATGGCCCAACATTTGAGGAAGGTCTCTGGAGGAGGAGATGCAACTATGAATTATATAGACTTCTAGGAGAGTCAAATATAATCAATACAGTTATAACTAGCAGATTGAGGTGGGCAGGACATGTAATACGCATGGACCCAAGTGAACCTTGCAAAAAAATTGTAATAACAAATCCGGAAGGTCAGAGAAGACGAGGTCGACCGCACTTGCGATGGATTGATGGAGTGGAAGAGGATGCCAGAAAGTTGGGGTGCAAGAATTGGAAGGCTGCTACACAAGATAGAGACGGATGGCGACAATTACTAAGTGAGGCCCAGGCCCACCAAGGGCTGTAGCGCCAATGATGATGATGATGATGATGATGATAAGAATGTAATTATTTGACTTATTTGAACTGTTGTATCAGTGAAGCGAGGTGAGTCAGTGAAGTTATGGTTTTACAGTGCAGTGAACAGTTCCGATCAGTGATAATTTATAGCGTCAATGAAATGTGTTCTATAGTGTCAGTGAAATGTGTGACAGAGTGTCGGTGAAATGTGTGCTAAAGTGCCAGTGAAATGCGTCATAGTGCCAATACAGGGAATGAGATGAGAGTAAAGTGAAAGACTATTGAAACTTATGTAGGGCCTATACATAATAATGTAGGTTGTATTGTAAAATTAGGTATTTTATTTATGTTTATTATTATTATTATTATTATTATTATTATTATTATTATTATTATTATTATTATTATTATTGTGTTAAATTGTATTGTGTATTCTTATTGTATTGTGTATAAAATTGTATATGTATTGTAAAATTGTATTGTGTATTGTAAATTTTATTGTGTATTGCTTATCATTTTATTGTGTATTGTTTATATTGTATATACCACTGCCACCGGGTGCTTGCCCACTTGCAGTGTAAATAAATACTTACATACATACATATAAAATAACTTTTACCTTGAAAAGGAAGCAAAAATGAATAAAACTGTAATCAACTTCTTTGTTTGAAATATCTCAAAGAATAACCCCCTGAAATTAATGACATTACTTACAGTTTGCCCTGTATATAAGCAGGCTTTCAGATTATAAGACGGACAGAAAAATAAGCAGAATATTACTAATTCATACTCACTTTCTGTAGGCCACAGTTTACTCCCTGATAATATTAAGAGAGACTCCCACTGGCGGATGCTCATTCCAGAAGGTTTGTTTTACGCCGGAAAGCAGCCTAATAAAGAATTAAGACTCCCGACATCTGAAAGCAGCTAGCGATTAGAGGAGGATCAGCCCCGAGCTGTACTGAACGCGCACTGCATTCGACTCCAGACACATTAACGCCCCTTAATCCGAGCGGCAGTGCTTACGCAGTTTTTGAACGCGTCCCAGGAAGCTTTCCGCTATTAGGTCATTAAAATTGCAAATTAAAACGCTTCGTTTGCTCCCAACTGCCTCGCAAACACGGGCCTCGCAGGTAGGCGAGCTCCATGCTATCATTCACAATAAAACCCTCAGTAAACACATCCTCAGAGAAGAAGAATATTTTTCTCCACTTGAGCATTTTATTAGGCGAGTTCTTGTGTGAAGAACATTAGGTGGTCAGCTTTTGTGTGTCTCTGTGTCTATGTGTGTGTGTGTGTGTGTGTGTGTGTGTGTGTGTGTGTGTACTGTGGGTTTCTTGTTGCTTTTTTTTGCCCACAACATGTCCCATTACAAAGTAATACATGTTGTAGTTTTCTTTTAGCTGTATAACTTGACAGAAGTGACAATTAATATTTGAGGAGAAAAATTCGCTCCGGCGCACAGTGGTCTAGAATGCAAATTTAGCGGGACATATTAATAACTTTTCAGCTACCTAACAGATTTTTATGAAATTTTACACAGTAGTTACAGGTAGCATATATGTTTTGTATGCAAGCTCTCGTTACGTTGGTATGAGGGGAACTACTCCTTATAGGGGGCGCAATTAGACAAAATTAGTAACTTTTCTCCTATTTAACAGATTTTTATGAAATTTTACACAGCAGTTACAGGTAGCATATATGTTTTGTATACAAGCTCTCGTTACGTTGGTATAAGGAGAACCACCCCTTATAGGGGGGGCACTATTAGACAAAATTAGTAACTTTTCTCCTATTTAACAGATTTTTATGAAATTTTACAAAGCAGTTACAAGTAGCATATATGTTTTGTATACAAGCTGTGATTATTTAAAAATAGCGTGTAAGTGGGTCTTAGACTAGAAATGTTTAGTTTAAATGTAGTTCTGTTTATAAGTACAGTATGCATAAGGGTGTAATTATTTGACATATTTGAACTGTTGTATCAGTGAAGCGAGGTGAGTCAGTGAAGTTATGGTTTTACAGTGCAGTGAATAGTTCCGATCAGTGATAATTTATAGCGTCAATGAAATGTGTTCTATAGTGTCAGTGAAATGTGTGCTAAAGTGTCAGTGAAATGCGTCATAGTGCCACTACAGTGAGTGAGATGAGAATAAAGTGAAAGACTATTGAAACTTATGTAGGACCTGTACATAATAATGTTGGTTGTAATGTAAAATTAGGTATTTTATTTATGTTTTATTATTATTGTGTTAAATTATATTGTGTATTCTTATTGTATTGTGTATAAAATTGTAGGCCTATTGTGTATTGTATAATTGTATTGTGTATTGTAAATATAGCTTATCATTTCTTTATTGTGTATTGTTTATATTGTGTATGCCACTGCCACCGGGTGCATGCCCACTTGCAGTGTAAATAAATAAATACATACATACATTACGTTCGTATAAGGGGAACTACCCCTTATAGGGGGCGCAATTAGACACAATTAGAACTTTTCTCCTATTTAACAGATTTTTATGAAATTTTATAAAGTAGTTACAGGTAGCATGTATGTTTTGTATACAAGCTCTCGTTACGTTGGTATAAGGGGAACTACCCCTTATAAGGGGGCGCAATTAAACAAAATTAGTAACTTTTCTCCTATTTGATAGATTTGTATGAAATTTTACAAAACAGTTACAAGGAACATATGTGTTTTGTATACAAGCTCTGATTACGTTGGTATAAGGAGAACTACCCCTTATAGGGGGCACAATTAGACAAAATTAGTAACTTTTCTCCTATTTAACAGATTTTTATGAAATTTTACAAAGTAGTTACAGGTAGCACGTATGTCTTGTGTACAAGCTCTCATTACGTTGGTCTAAGTGTAACTACGCCTTATAGGGGGGCGCAATTAGACAAAATTAGTAACTTTTGTCCTGTCTAACAGATTTTTATGAAAATGTATACAGTAGTTACACTTAGTACATTTGTTTTGTGTACAAACTCTGTTTACGTTGGTATAAGCAGAAGTGCCCCTTACAGGGGGATGCATTTAGACAAAATCTTATTGGGGGGGGGGAAATGTAACATTTTAGGTACTATTGCACCTTTTGGACGCTCGGGAAGCTTATTTGGTACATAATTAACAAGCTGTCATCTTGAATTCCCTGAATTATACTGCGGAAGCAGATTCGGTTCACAGATATTGAAATAACTGCAATCGAGAAAAATTGCACTACTGCACCTCGAAAGAATAGTGCTCATAAATTACTTCCGCAAATCTGCGCACCTTAAGACTAGATTTAAAATAGAGGTAAATAGTGGAGGAAGTAAAAAAAAAAAATCATTTTTGGACGAACCAAAGGGGTTTTTTTTCTCTACCTTAGCAAAGTCTGCACTCAATGGTTATATTATATGTCCCGTGTCCATTCATGCTAATTTTACATACTATAATAACATTAAATGTAACAAAAACAAACAGTGTTATATACCTAAAGAACTACTTGACATGTTGGTGCCAAATATGAATGGAATCGACCACTTACAACAGAGTTACAGCACAAGGAAAACGGCAGACTCGCGGCGCTTGCTGCGTAAGAATGCTGGGTGGCGAAATGTGGCATGTTACCGGCTTCTTATCTCGCTATGCAGCCACCTCCGCTGATTAAGATTATCAATTCAGTGTTACTCAGTTATATAGGAAAAATAATTTAAGGGTTTTATTTCATTTTTTTACATGCCATTTTCTGCATTTGTCCTCCTAAATATGGATTTTAGACCACTGTGCGGCGCCGGGGATCGAACTCGGGTCCTTGGTTCTACGTACCAAGCGCTCTGACCACTGAGCTACGCCGAATTCAATCCACAGCACCGGACCGAATCCTCCTCCTTCACTATTTCCCTTTGTGGCCTGACTCCAAGTTAGGCATATATGTCGACGTATATGTCAACTGCCATTATACTAGGAGCGCACTCAGCTGAGTGACTTGTTTGGCATGTAACTGCGGAATCCCGGCCAAACAAGTCACTCAGCTGAGTGCGCTCCTAGTATAATGGCAGTTGACACTAGACATATTCGTCAACATATATGCCTAACTTGGAGTCAGGCCACAAAGGGAAACATTGAAGGACTCCTCCGCTGTGTGGATTGAATTCGGCGTAGCTCAATGGTCAGAGCGCTTGGTACGTAGAACCAAGGACCCGGGTTCGATCCCCGGCGCCGGAGCGAATTTTTCTCTTCAAATATTAATTGTCAATATCACAGATATTATTCTGTAGGTCAAATTAATAAAATAAATCTATAATAACTTCTGTTAAGAAGTGGTTAAGATTTATGCACTTTCGAATATGGCGATAATTGATTTATTTCATGTTGTGTGTGTGTAATTCGAGCGTTCATATGCCTACCAATGATGCATTAGCAATATTATTGACGTTCTCATATAAATTCTACTTACTTACTTACAAATTAAATAATGGCTTTTAAGAAACCCGCAGGTTCATTGCCGTCCTCACATAAGCCCGCCATCAATCCCTATCCAGTATCTATCATCATAACCCACCTCCCTCAAATCCATTTTAATATAATCATCCCATCTACGTCTCGGCAAGAGAATCAGTGCCATTCCTACGCTTATTGTAAGGTTTCGTAACAAGATGTTTTTTACGCTGATGGGTTGTTAGCCCTTCGCCCAACCCCCAAGCTGGAGGACCACTGCTTATCGGCTGTCCACGACTGCTTATTCAATATATTCGCAGCTACCCTCCATATCTGGAGGCCGTCTCCTCTATCCGCAACCTGAGGACGCGCCATACCGTGGTGATAGGAACCCACAATACATGGTATATAAATTCTACGTGGATTAAAAAATAATGTTGTCGTATCTGGGATTGATTAATTGATTGATTGATACAAAAAATTAGTAATTTACAATTCAATTTAAATTAAATGCGATCTTATAGCTTAAAATTTTATTCATTGTACATGGTGGTGGTAGATTTTTTTATTTTACTTGGTTATTTAACGACGCTGTATCAACTACTCGGAGTGGTGATAGCGAGATGGTATTTGACGAGATGAGGCTGACGATTCGCCATAGATTACCTGACATAAGCCTTACAGTTGGGGAAAACCTCGGAAAAAACCTAACCAAGTAATCAGCCCAAGCGGGAATTGAACCCGCGCCCGAGCGCAACTCCGGATCGGCAGGCAAGCGCCTTAGCCGACTGAGCTACGCCGGTGGCTGTGGTGGTAGAAATCTATATATTCATGTCGGAATAAAAACAATTGTAACTAGAAATAATCCTTGGAACGAAAATGTGACAACACCGCTTGACATTACATGTATTGATGGGTACAAAAATGATATATCCAACGCAAACCCTTCCTCCTGGTTATTAATTGGACGCTCGGACTATACGTGTATGTATGTAGGCCTATTATTATTATTTATTTTATTGGGTTATTTTACGACGCTGTATCAACATCTCAGGTTATTTAGCGTCTGAATGAAATGAAGGTGATAATGCCAGTGAAATGAGTCCGGGGTCCAGCACCGAAAGTTACCCAGCATTTGCTCGTATTGGGTTGAGGAAAAACCCCGGAAAAAACCTCAACCAGGTAACTTTCCCCGACCGGGATTCGAACCCGGGCCACCTGGTTTCGCTGCCAGACGTGCTGACCGTTACTCCGCAGGTGTGGACTGTATGTATGTATGTATGTATGTATGTATGTATGTATGTATGTATGTATGTATGTATGTGTGTATGTATGTATGTATGTATGCATGTTTGTATGCATGTATGTATGTCTCCTTCCATATTCTGCATGTCTGTGTTTTATTCGCATATTCACCTATTTATCTGCTTGTATCTTTGTTCGTAACATATCTAGATCTGTGTGTGTGTTTTCCTCTTATTTCTCTATCTTCTGTGACTTTCTACATCTCCATCTGTGTGCGATATTCTTTTCACATCCTTCCTTATCTGCCTTGTATGTATATTTGTTCACAAATTGAAGGGTTCAGAGACATAGTGGGCCAAGCGCCATTTATCAAAAACGAAAAAAGCAAGGGTTAAAATTAAGCGAATACCATAGTTTCATGAAGATTGACACATCATTGAGTTTTAATGTGTATACTTTATATTACTTGCTATATGTTTCCATTGTATTACGGTAATAATTTCACTTTAACCCTTGTTTTCTACGGTTTTAGTAAATGGCGCTTGGCCCAGTATGGTTCTGAACCCTTCAATTCCTCTATGTTTCTGAATACCTGCCTGCCTCTTTGTCGTTAAGTTCGTCTGTCCGCAAACAACTCTAACAAAACACGTTTCGGCCGTCTGGAAGGAAATTAATTTGAAATTGGTTATATTCCACAAAACCGATATTAAATTATAAAGGCTAAGCACGATGTACGTCTCTCGCCGTAGCGTCGTGGTCTAAAACATCATGTCTGACTCGTGTTACAGAATGCGTCCTGATTCTATTCCTCATGGAGAAGTAACTTTCGCACGAAATTTCGGTCAGTGTATGGGACCAGTGCCCACACAGCATCTTGATGAATTTGGGGAGCTATGATAGGTAGCGAAATGCAGTTTTGAATTCAGCTATAACGGTTGGGGAGGATCATCATTAGGGCTAGGATTTTGATGAAATTGCATCTTTTTTCTAGTAAGCCAGAAACATAGCTGCTTTAGTATTTATATGTTATGTGATAAACTGAGTGTTTTAAGATATATTTGTTAGGGCATTTTTTTGTATTTTTTGCCTGTTTCAACTCATAAGAGCATCTTTTGTTTTATTCGGACATTTTTTAGGCATTTTCATTTAATTTTGGCCATAAATCCCCATTATTAATTTAAAATAATGTTTATTTTCTTTGATATTTGTCTACATATTTTGTCCATTAATACCCATAATTTTTTTACTTGGTTATTTAACGACGCTGTATCAACTACGAGGCTGTTTAGTGTCGATGGAATTGGTGATAGCAATATGATATTTGGCGAGATGAGGCCGGGGATTCGCCATAGATTACCTGACATTTGTCTTACAGTTGGGATAAACCTCGCAAAACCCAACCAGATAATTAGCCCAAGCGGGAGTTGAACCCGCGAGCGAGTGCAACTCCGGATCGGCACGCAAGCGCCTTAACCAACCAAGCTACGCCGATGGCTAATACCTTTTATTTTGTATACTATTTTAATCATTTTTCTACACAAATATTGTCATTTTAACGTAGTACACTCAACCACCCATTCAATATAGACTCCTCTACACCTGATAATTCCGGGTAAGAGTGGCCTTGTGATGAGCTACATGAAAATTACATCAGTTAAAATAAGTAATGAAAGTGTACCACTTAGAAAAAATTATGTAAAATTAAATAAACTTAAATCTTGGTACTACTCGTAGAATTTAATTTAATTACTAGTCTAAATATTAAGTAGTACAAAACCTCTTTTCCTACTAAGCCAATTACGTAAGAACAATTATTTTTAGGGCATTTTAAGGGTTTTTTCTTAAGATTTTTAGGTCATAAATGCATTGTTTTAGGACATTTTTTCATGATTTATAGGTCATCAAAATCCTAGCCCTAATCGTCATGCTAACCACACGTTACCCGCGTACTGGTTGGATGATCGTTCACCTCTGCTGTTGC